>NC_045447.1:87226353-87431283 GCF_002776525.5 Piliocolobus tephrosceles | reverse complement strand
ATGGCAGAAGGTGAAGGAAAACAAGGCACATTTTCTCATGGCAGCAGGAGATAAAGAACCCAGAGGACACTGCCACTTTAAAACCATCAGATCGCCTGAGAACTCCTTCACTATCATGAGAACAGCATTAGGGAAACCATCCCCATGATCTAATTAGCTCCCACCAGGTCCTTACCTCAACAGGTGGGGATTACAATTCCAGATGAGATTTGGGCGAAGACACAGAGCCAAACTGTATCATTCTGTCTCTGGCCCCTCCCAGATCTCATGTCCTTTTCACATTTCAAAACCAATCATGCCTTCCCAACAGTCCCCCAGTCTTAATGCATTTCAGCATCAACTCAAAAGTCCAAGTCCAAAGACTCATCTAAGACAAGGCAAGTCCCTTCTGCCTATTAGCCTGTAAAATCAAAAGCAAGTTAGTTACTTCCAAGATACAATGGGGTTACAGGCATTGAGTAAACGTTCCAATTCCAAATGGGAGAAATTGGCCAAAACAAAGGGACCACGGACCTAATGCAAGTCTGAAACCTGGTCAGGCAGTCATTAAATCTTAAAGCTTCAAAATCTCCACTCCTTGTCTGACATCCAGGGCACATTGATGCAAGGAATGGGCTCCCACAACCTTGGGCAGCTCCATTTTGGTGGCTCCGTGGGGTACAGCCCCTATGGCTTTATTCACAGGCTGACATTAGGTGACTGTGGCTTTTCTAGTTACATGGTGCAAACCGTTGGTAGATCTACCTTTGTGGGGTCTGGAGGTGGCCCTCATCTCACAGCTCCATGAGGCAGTGCCCCAGTGAGGACTCTGTGTGGAGGCTCCAACCCCACATTTCCCATCTGCGCTGGCAGATGTTCTCCATGAGGGCTCTGACCCATACTATATACTGTGAAATCTAGGTAGAGGTTCTCAAAGCTCAACTCTTGTCTTCTGCACACCTCCAGGCCCAACACCATGTGGAAGCTACCAAGACTCGGGGATTTCACCGAGTCATCTCATGATAGTGAAGGAGTTCTCAGGCGATCTGATGGTTTTAAAGTGGCAGTGTCCTCTGGGTTCTTTATCTCCTGCTGCCATGAGAAAATGTGCCTTGTTTTCCTTCACCTTCTGCCATAAGTTTCCTGAGACCTTCTGAGCCATGTAGAACTGTGAGTCAATTAAACCTCTTTCCTTTATAAATTACCCAATCTCAGGTAGTATCTTTATAGCAATGTGAAAATAGACTACTATAGAAACTTATGAAGAAAGAAGGTCTTATTTGCTCAAGGTTCTGTAGGCTGTCCAACCATGGCGTGAACATCTGCTTGGATTCTGGTGAGGTCTCAAGAAACTTTTACTCATGGCAGAAGGCACAGGGGGAGAACACATACTATGTAGAGAGACAGGAATAACAAAGAGAGGGGAGGAGGTATCAGGATCCTTTAAACAATAAGCTCTCATGTGAACTACGGAGTGAGAAGTCACTCATGACCATTGGAAGGACACTAAGCCATTCATGAGGGATCCACTACCACCACCCAACCTCCCACCAGGCTATACCTCCAACATTGGGGATCACGTTTCAATATAAGATTTGAAGGCCAGGTACAGTGGTTCATGTCTGTAATCCCAGCACTTTGGGAGGCAGAGGTGGGTGGATCACAAGGTCAGGAGTTCAAGATCAGCCTGGCCAACATAAAGAAACCCCATCTCTACTAAAAATACAAAAAAATTATCCAGGTGTGGTGGTGGGCACCTGTAATCCCAGCTACTCGGGAGGCTGAGGCAGGAGAATCACTTGAATCTGGGAGGCGGAGATGGCAGTGAGCCGAAATTGTGCTACTGCACTCCAGCCTGGGCGACAGTGTGAGACTCTGTCTCAAAAAAAAAAAAAAAAAAAAGAAAAGAAAAAAAAAGATTTGAAGGGGACAAATATCCAAACCATATCAAGTGCCAAAATCATTTAATGGAGAAAAATTGTTTATCCATAAAACTGGTGCTGACACAACTGAATATCCACATACAAAAGAATGAACTTGGATCCGTACCTCATACCATATACAGAAATGAACTCAAAAATGGATCAAAGGCCTAAATCTAAGAGTTAAAACTATAAAATTTAGAAGAAAATATAGAGGTAAAATTTTATGACCTTGGCATTGGCAGTGGATTATTTGAAATGTCATAAAAAACACATGCAATAAAATAAAAAGAAATAGTTAAATCGAACTTCATCAAAATTTAAAAATTTTGTGCAGAAAAGAACACTATCAAGAAAGTGAAAAGGACAACCTACAGAATGGGAGAAAATATTTGCAAGCCATTTGATAGGAGTTTAGTATCTAGAATATATAAAGAATTCTTACAACTCGACAACTAAAAGACAAACTTACCACTTAAAAAATAGTCCAAG
Source organism: Piliocolobus tephrosceles (assembly GCF_002776525.5). Taxonomy (NCBI): domain Eukaryota; kingdom Metazoa; phylum Chordata; class Mammalia; order Primates; family Cercopithecidae; genus Piliocolobus; species Piliocolobus tephrosceles. The sequence goes on along the minus strand of NC_045447.1, from coordinate 87,428,890 downwards.
ACTTCAATGGACTTATCTCCAAGAGAGATACAAATGGTCGTACCTAATAAAAAGATGCTCAGCATCTTTATTTATCAGGAAAATGCAAACATAAACCATAAGAAGATACCACTTTATACCCACTAGGATGGCTATAATTAAAAACACAAAAAAAGAAATAAGTTTTGGCAAGAATGTGGAACAATGAGAATCATCCTATGTTGTTGGAAATTATGCAAAATGGTGAAGCTGCTATGGAAAACAGTTTGGCATTTCCCCAAATTGTTAAACAAACAATCTTCTCCCACTGGAAGAGGGCAGAATAAAAACCTCTAATGATCACCTCCCCTCAGAAACATCAATTTGTAACAATTACTCAAGAAAATACCTTCGCAAGACCTAAATAAACAGGACCTCGTTTTAGCAACATGGTAAAAGACACATCAAAGAGGACAGAAAAAACAGTCTTGCACTGACTGCATCACCCCCTCCTCAAACTCTAGGCAGCACAGTGTAGTGACAGGCTTCTTTCCCTTGGGGAAAGGGAGGAAAGTGAGTAAGAGACTTTCCCTTGGAACCCAGAAAACCCTCCCTCATCTCCCGTAGGTCTATTCAGGCCAGGAACTTCAGAGTCTGCCAGAGTCACGATGAACTTGGCCTCAGGGTGTCCTCTTGTGCTGGAATGGCTGCAGTTACTACAGGAGCACAACAGTCAGTCTCCTTTGAATTCCTGGAAGACCCTCTGAATAAAGACTGTTACAAAGATTGGAATACATACATAATTTTTTATTGCCCAACCATCAACATATGTCCACAAACATCAAGAAAATTCAGGGAAATATGAACTCATCAGATCTGCATAAGTACTGAGTAAGACAGTACTTAGAATGAAATTTACAGTTGTAAATGGTTGTATCAGAAAAGATGAAATATTTAAGATAATTCGTCTAAGTACCAATCTTGAGGAACTAGATAAAATTCAACTAAAAATAATTAGAATATAGAAAGCAATAAACAGCAGAAATTACTGCAATGACATTGATATTTACAAATATGAATTAAGTAATAAAATTTAGAGCTTCCTTCTTTAATACAATAAAATTGATAAACCTCTAACTAGAGTAATCAAAAAAAAAAAAAAAAGAGGGAGAGAAGACAGAAATTACCAACATTAGTGAATAAAGCATATACCACATGACAGATCCTACAGATCAAGGAATCACAAACTATGGCCCATGGGCAAAATCTTGTCCTATCAACCACTTCATACATACAGTTTCATTAAGACTTCTTCCATGCTACAGTAGCAGATTTAAGAAGCTGTAAAAGACCATATGTCCTCCATTGCCTAAGGTATATACTAATTGGCTTTTAATAGAAAAAGTTTGCTGGGTCCTTTTATATATAATAAAATAATAAGAATTTATATAAATAAATGGTTTCTGGTGAGGCCTCAAGAGGCTTTCACTCATGGCAAAAGGCACAGGGGGAGCAGGGACAAAGAGACAGGGACATTTTATGTGTGTGTATACACGCGCGCGCACACACACACACACACACATATATATAGCGCCAGTAAATGCAACAATTTACAGTAAATGAGAAAATTCACTGAAAGACAAAAATTACAAAAACCGATTTATGAAAAAGTAGATTGTGCATATTTCTACTTCAGTTATATATATTCCTAATGAAACACTTTCCCACAAAGAAAAATGACTTCACAATAAATTGTATAAATTCAAAAAAGATACAATAACTGTCTTACAAAAATACTTTTAAAAATTAGAGGAGGGAAGCACATACACCAACTGTTCTATGAAACCAAGATTACCCTGATACTAAAACCAGGCAAAAATTCCAAAAATGCCAAAAAAACACCTAAACAGCAAAAAATTAACAAAGCCAAATTATAAGCTACAGACTATGCTTCCTGAACATAGAAAAGAATCTTACCAAAATATTAGCAAATTGAATCCATCAATACTATCAGTGTCTGAAAAGAGTAGCATACCATGAACAAATGAAGTTTATTCTAAGAATACAAATTTGGTTTAATATTCAAAATTAATCAGCACAATTAATCATAGTAAATGAAAAAGGGGAGACACGTATGTTTTCAATAGATGCAGAAAAGGCATTTGAAAAATTCAGCCTCTTGACCAAATAATCTCAGCATACTATGAAAAAAGGGTGTAGCCTCAAGCTAATAAAGGACATCTATGAAATATGTTCTAGAGTTAATACCATACTTAATGGTAAAATACAGAATATCCTACCTGAAAAGTCAAGGAAACACTAAAGATGTCCCCTTTCACTACTTCCTTTAAATTTATGCAACTTCCCAGCTACTACACTCAAGCAAGAAAAATAAATAAAAAGCAGACAGAAACAAATGAAATATACTTACTCACAGATGACTTGATTCTATATGTAAAAAGTACAAAAAAGCGTAAACCAAAAGTTACTAGACCTAGCATCTGAGTTTAGCAAAGCAAAGTTACAGATGATAAATCAGTATATAAAAATCAAATGCTATTTCTATACGCTAGTATCAAACAATTGAAAATGGAGATGAAACTTTAATACTATTTACAATAGCATTTTAGAAACAAGCAACACTGAGGAATAGATTTAATAAAACATTTGAAAGACCTATACACTGCAAGCTATAAAACATTCCTGGGAGAAACTTAAGACCTAAGTACACGGTGAAATATATGCGCTCCATGAATTGGAAGACTATTATTGGTCAGATGTCAATTCTATTCACGTTTATCTACGGATTCAATACAATTTCATTCAATTCCATGAATTCAACAAAATTCCACATTTATCTACAGATTCAATACAATTCCAATGAAAACTCTACAAAGCATTTTTTTAGAAAGTAATGAGTTAATTCTAAAGTTCATACAGAAATTCAAATAATTTTGAAAAAGAACATAGTTCAGGAATGTACTACCAGACTTCAAAATTTACTATCACGATAAAAGTATACTAAAATGTATAATATTTATGTAAGTTCAGGAAAACAGATTAATGGCAGACAATCAAGAGTCTGCCAGTATAGATCCATGAATATTTTGTCAATTGACTTCTGCTAAAGGAGTAAAGTCAACTCAATGGGGAAATGACTGTCTTTTCAACAAATTGATCTGGAACATTTTTGGATATCTGCAAGGTGAAAAATGAACTTCAACCCTTAATTTACCTCTCTCTCTCTTCCTCTCTTTCCCTCTCTCTCTCTCTTTCAAAAGGGGAAATCTGTCCGACCTTGAGTTAGCTAAAATTTATTTGAAGGACACAAAATGCATGTAAAATAAAGAAAAATAATAATATTTAGACGAATTTATGAATTGATAAAATAAAACGAAAAACTGCTCTTCAAAATTTGTCATTGGCAATATGAAAAGGCAAGTCTCAAATTGGAATAAAATTTTATATAGATAGATACAGATAGATATAGATAGATATAGATATAGATATCTCCCAAGGATCCTTTCCCAGAATAAAGAACTCTAAAATCTCAAAAATAAGACATACAATCCAATTTTAAAATGAATAAAATATTTGAACAGACACATCATGAAAAATAAATATTCAAATGGCCAATAAGCATATAAAAAGACATTCAACGTCATTAGCAATCAAGGAAATACAAAGTTAAACTACAATGAGATGCCAGTATATGTCCCCTTTCCTTTTTAATTTTGGCCATTAGAATTTTACAGACTGGCGATAGCAAGTATTGGCATGGATGTGGAGTGACTGGAATTATCATACATTGCTGGTGGGAATGTAAAATGGCACAGCCACTATGGAAAACATTTTGGCAGTTTCTCCTAAAGTTAAATCTACTTTTATCATATGACCTAACAATTGTAATCCTGGATCTTTACCCAAGAAAATGAAGACATCTGTTTACACAAAAACTTACACACAAATGTTCATAGCAGGTTTGTTCGTTATAGCCCAAAATTGAAAGTAACACAATTATCCATCAATAGTATATCCATAAATTGGACTACTATCAACAAAAAGAGCAAACTACTGTTATATACAACAACATGGATGAATCTCAAAAACATTATGGTGAGCAAAAGAAGCTGACAGAGAAGAGTACAAACTGTATGAATTCATTTATATGAAACTCCAGACAAAGCCAAATCTAATTAACAAGAACAGAAAGTAGGTCTTGGGTTATCTAGGGCTGGTGGCGGGGTGGAAATTGCTTGCAAAGGGGAATGAAGAAACTTTTTGGAGTGATGAAGATGTCCAAGATCATGTTTGTGTTTGCAGTTTAATAGCTGTATACATTTATCAAAACTCAAGTAAGCACTATCTTCCTGAACCACTTTGTGGGGGAGCAGGGGGGAGAGATTTTGCCTACATTAGTCATCAGTAAGAACTATATATTGTATGCTTTCTCTGTGTAGTTGAAGTTTCTAACTTATGGCTCTGCATGAGTGCTAAAGAATCTATGAGCCCTCTGAAATTACATGCTAAATGTTGTGTGTATCCATATACAAATATTTATTTTTGCCAGACCTCCAGACCTCCCAAAAGGTTAAAAAATAAATTCTCTGTATTTAAAAAATCCTGGCTACTTTATATTTTATGTTTAACCACATATTATTAGAAAGTCTCTCCCCCTGTTAAAAGCCTCACAGTAGAAGTAAAAATCTATTTTTCCTTCTTACTTAATCTAAAAAATGTCTACCATCAACACTCTTGATATGATTTGTGCATAAATAAGAATACCAAACAAGATAAAGTCATAACCTTTTTGCTTCAGAATAGTTGTGTAATATTCTACCACATATTTTTCCTCTCAATACCTCATTTTTTTCATTTGTATATTTCCAAATCATCTTCAAATACCAGTGAACCTATTTTTTCTTTTTGTTTTGTAACACAACATAAAATAAAACATTAACATAAACACATATACATATTGGCTTCTATATTGACTAACATTTAGCAACTGTTACTTTTGCGTCTTGTAAGAAACCATCTTGATCTCCATAGTCACAAAATGTTTTCATTTTGTGTTTATTCATCTGCTGTTACCTTATCACTAATAACCGTGTAGTGGGTGCTGCCAACATATGTACCTGTAAAGCGATTAGATACTTTTCCAAGTAGAAGTTATAGCAAAATTTATACTTCAAATAATAAAAAAGTTTTGAGTTTCTATTTTGATTTTCTTTTCCTTCTATTTCCCCCATGTACTACTTAGTGCCTTACTATCAGAAAAACAAAACAAAACAAAACATTTGGAGCATATGCTTATGTGTTAAGAAAAGTAAGATAGGATTCCAAATTTTAACTTTTTAAGAAAAATCATGAAATGCACTTGCATATATTGATCTTGGATACAACAACGTGAGATGGTCTGATTACACATGAGGAGAACCATTTTCATTTTGTGTGAGGAAAAGTGGACACATACTTTTACTATCCAGAGATATTTTAGTTTTGTTTATAAGAAAATATGATATTTGTATTTTGTTCTAAATTATATAAAACATTATGCAGGGTTTTTTTTTGAAGAAAAAATATAGAGTAAGACAGGATTGATACAAAAAGTAATAGTCTGGCAAAGATGGTCTCTGTTGGAGGGTCAGGTGTCCATCAACTCTGTGCCATTTAATGAAGAAATTGCAGCACCGCTTGAAAGAAAAAGATGACCAAGAAACTTACAAAAATAAACTGAAAGGATGAGTGAAGAATTAAGGAATTAGTAATAACTTATTTTCTTTTAATTTCTTGGGATATTTCAATCCAAGACATATGTTTTTCAAATGCATACATTGAGTCACACTGGCTGTAGCATAACAAAATTGAAGGTCAAATTCTGGAAATTCTAGTGACTGTTGAGTTAATAGAAGAGGGGTATCCCCCAGTGCAAAAAACAAGAGCATTTAGCTGTCAGCACAATCTGTATGAAATACCACTCAACATTCTCATTTTATTTGATCTGATTCCATACTTATAGCAAAACATTTTATTAGCATCTCAGAAATGCTATTGTTGTGATGGTGTTACCATGGATGAATTACAGCTACCAGGGTAAATATACCTCTTATATTAGTGCGTTAGTTGAGTAGTTTATAATCTTGGGGCTCTTGTGAATTGATCTACCTGAGTACGCCTCTTCCAGGCTTTGAGACATTCATCAGTCTGAGGCACCTGGTCATATACAACTACACAGTGTTTGGGCTACATTTTGCTTCCCATTATCTAGTTTTGTGCTCTTTACTCAATCCTCTAGATAATAAACAGTATATGAGCTAAGAAAATATTTGGCTGAGGTTTGGAATTTACATATACAGTGATGCATCACTTAACAATGGGATTATGTTCTGAGAAATGCATCATTAAGCAATTTTGTCATCGTGCCAATATCATAGAGTGTATTTACAAAACCTAGATGGTCCAGCCTACTACAAACATAGGCTATATGGTATGGTCTATTGCTCCTAGGCTATAAACCTATACAGCATGTTACTGTTTTGAATACTGCAGGCAACTGTAACACAATGGTAAATATTTGTGTATCTAAACATATCTAAACATAGAAAATGGATAGTAAAAATACTGTATAAAAGATAAAAATGGTACACCTATATAAAGCACTGAAAATGAAATGAAGCTTGAAGGAATAGAAGTTGCTCTAGGTTAATCAGTGAGTAACATGAAGGTCTAGGTCATTACTGTGCACTACTGTAGACTCTGTAAGCACTGTACACTTAGGCTACACTAAATTTATAAATTTTCCTTTCTTCAATAATAAATTAACCTTAGCTTACTATAACTTTTTATGCTACAAACTTTTAAATTTTTTAACTCTTTGACTCTTTTGTAATAACTCTGCTTAAAACACACATTGTATAACTATACAAAATTATTTTTTCTTCATATCCTTATTTTATAAGCTTTTTGTCTAATTTTAAAATTTAATTTTTTTAAACTTTTTAAACTGTTCTTATTAAAAACTAAGACACAAACACACACATTACCTTGGCATACACAGGGTCAGAATCATCAATATCACCATCTTTTACCTCCGTATCTTGACCCACTGGAAGGTCTTCAGGGGCAATAACACGCACGGAACCATCATCTCCTAGGATAACAATGCTTTCTTCTGGAATATGTCTTGAAGGACCTGCTAGAGGTTGTTTTACAGTTAACTTTTTTTTATATATAAGTAGAGTATACTCTAAAATAATGAAAAGTATAGTACAGTGAATACATAAACCAGTAACATAATTGTTTATTGTCATTATAAAATATTATATGTTGTACATAATTGTGTGTGCACACTTGTATGTACATAATTGTATATGCTCCACTTTTATACAACTGGCAGTGCAGATGCTTGTTTACATAAGCATCACCACAAATACATGAGTAACACATCGCACTACAATGTTCGGATGGTCATGACCACCATGATGGCTATGACAGCCATGATGTCATTAGACAATAGGAATTTTTCAGCTCCATTATAATCTTATGTGACCACTGCCACATACTGTCCTTTGACTGAAATGTTATGTAGTACATGACTGCATATGACAATGTCCTCTCACTATGGTTTAATTCATTCTACTTATATAATATTTTATAAATATGTGTAAATGTATTTCCAAAAAACTGGAAATTGTATGAGCCATTCTTGTTTAAATTTAAAAATTAATATTTATGTCTTTAGGATTTACATTATTTTCCCAACCATACAGAAAAATATATAATTTAGAGACATTTAATTATCATTTATTTCTTTGGTGAACTAACTAGGAGGACCAGGACCTAATTTTTAAGATACAGTTAATCTATTGCAGAAATGTTTCCTGGAATAAGACCCTTGCTGCAGTGCTTCAATGAACCACAGCTTTTCTTTTCTTTTCTTTTTTTTTTTTTTTTATGGCTGAGTTATAGACTCTTGGAAAAGGAATTTATAGTGGAAATGCTGATACAACTTGAGTTCCTGTATGGTGGTGTGAACTCACAGCTATAATAATTAAGCAATTAGGCATGACAGAAAGTGTGAGTTGCCTGAGATAATCACACTCCTGGGGCATTGCAAATCATGATCCAAAGATAAGTGTTTTTAACCTCCCAAGGGTGTGATTACCAGATGATAACCACACCCCCTGGAGAAGACTTACGACTCATAAAAAGTCTTTACTATAAGGAAAACGTGATTATGCTGCTGTATGCAGATGAAGCTGGCTGTGGAGACTGGTATGTGTATGCCACAAATTAATTAAGAATTGTAAGATGCATACCACTAATGGTATTGGACACTGATTCCAAAGATCAATTTGTTTTCTTATCATTGTTGAAATATAAAGATGGGAGAAGGAATCTCCTCTTCTCAACTTCAGAAAGAAGTGAATGATTGTTTAAAGAAATCATAAAGGTTATATTATCAAGTCATTTTATTGACTAGATTTTATCAAGTAATTCTTTGACAGTCTCTCATTATCTGAACTAATCATGTTCGAGCAATTTGATCACTTTAGAATAATTACATCTTTAAGAGCATTTGGTACTATAGTCCCATTCATTCATTCATTCATTCATTCATCCATTTTATTTCATTACCTAATGAGCACACATGAAACAATTATGCTGGTGGTATAAAGAAGCTTAAGTCCCAAATTCTGGTTATGGAACACAGGCACATAAATAATTATAATGCAGTGAGACAAGTGCCAGCATGGTGGTGACTAAAGTGTGGTATAGAAAGCAAGGAAGAAAATAAGTAATTCTAGCTGGGAAAGAATAAGAAAGCTTCATAGAGGAGAAAATATTTGATCTGGATAATAATTATAGTAGCTCCTACTTGCTGAGCATTTATTTTAGGTTAGACATTGTGCTGAGCATTTTACTTTCATAATCTTATTTTAATCTTCATAAGATCTGTGTTGAGGTGGGTGGTATTTTTCTTGTGTCACAGATGCAAAAGTAAGATGGAGTGATTATGTGCCAAGCTCAAGGTGAGATAACTAGTTGGAGACATGTTAGAACTAGAAAAATAGAGTTGCTTTCAGAACAAGTACTTTTAACCACTAGGTTATATTTTGAAATATAAGTGAGTTGCATCCTTGTTTATCTTAGTGTCTTATGAGAAGTGAAGTATTAAAGGAAGATAAATTTGGCAATATAAAATGGAGAGACTCAAAAGGCACAGCAGATTCCTTGACCATCCTTTGCAACTGGAGTCTATGATGCATGGGTAGATACAGCGATAGAAGGGAGCCTGGAATAGTCAAGTTTGCATTACTTTTGGTCAAGTCACAGAGATTCAGTACTTTGCTTAACAGTTTGCAAGTTTGTTTTAAATGAATCTGCCTCTCTGATTTCAAGGTTAGTCACATGGGTCAGCAAGCAGTAAAGATTTCTTCTTTCATTTTTATTTACCAGGTTCAGAAACATATCCTATGAATCTACATGATTATGCCAGCTATTATAAAAGTTGTGTATATGAAAGATACGTAAAAATAATTGCTAATTATAGTTTTGGAAATCCCAAGTTCAGTATCTTCAAAGATAAAGACAGTGGAAAAACAAAACTAATTTTGATTTGAAAACTAAACATAAGTTGCATCACACATTAGGGAAGTAATGCCCTAGAACCTAATTTTAATGAAAATCTTGTGAAAAGCAGGATTGTAGCTATGCTCAGAACTTTGGGACATGCCTAGAAAAAATATTCATATCAATAAGCAAGGCCTAGTCCTTTCAAAGTGCTGGAGTCTCTGAGAGATACATAACAGTATAACACATGGCATCTGCTTCTGATGAGTCTGTGATCTGGTTGGGAGACAAAACATAAACAGTGTTTTCACAATCAATAAGAGAAATGACAGAGTTATATATTATTAACAATTACCTGGGTTTAGATGTCAAACTACTGGTCTTTGGAACAGTAAAAATGTAACAGTAAATACAGTAGAAATCATTTATTTGACGTCTAAAATGGGATTTTACTTATGATAACTTGGATAGTACAGACCTCTGAGTCAGTGAAGCTTGATTTTTAATTCTGTTTCAGGTTACCTATATGACCTTCTACCTGTTAGCTGATTCTTGTGTTTTATTGTTCATCTTATATAAAATATAGTCAATAGTTCCCAATTCACAGGAAGGGGAACATCTGTTGTGGGGTGGGGGGAGGGGGGAGGGATAGCATTAGGAGATATACCAAATGTAAATGACGAGTTAATGGGTGCAGCACACCAACATGGCACATGTATACATATGTAACAAACCTGCATGTTGTGCACATGTACCCTAGAACTTAAAGTATAATAAAAAAGAAAAAACAATAAAACTAAAAAAATAAAAAGTAAAAATTGAGCCTGTAATCCCAGGACTTTGGGAGCCAAGGCGGGTGGATCACGAGGTCAGGAATCGAGACCATCCTGGCTAACATGGTGAAACCAAAAAATAAAATAGCCAGGCGTGGTGGTGGGCACCCATAGTCCCAGCTACTTGGAAGGCTGAGGCAGGAGAATGGCATGAGCCCGGAGGCAGAGTTTGCAGTGAGCCGAGATTGATTGCACCACTGCACTCCAGCCTGGGTGACAGAGCGAGATGCCATCTCAAAAAAAAATTGAAAACCGAAAAGCTAGTTTTCTCAAAATATAGCTTCGCTTAATTTAGGGACAATGGAAATATTTTACATAATTATAAAATTAAAGAAAACGAAAATCCTTAAGAATAAAAATTTAAAAATGAACCTAAAAAAAAAAATAGTTCCCAATTACAAAGTGGCTAAGAACATTTTAAATGATATGTGTAGAGTTTAGCTTAGTGGCCAGGATATGGGATGCATTTATTAAATGACAGCAATTATAATGATGATCACAATAGCAATCATGTGACAGTAACTGTGCTGGGCACTAATGTAAATATGAGTGAGAAATAATCCCTCTGAATTTGGCAACGACTTCCCCACTACTGACAGTTCCTGGGTGTTTCACCATCCCTTGTTGTTCTACACCCATTTCTGTAAACAGTATCTTCATTAATTTTTTGATTAAATACTTCAGAGTATGATATAGTTTGACTGTGTCCCCACTCAAATCTCACCTTGAGTTGTAAAAATCCCCACGTGTCAGTCTCCACATAGGGTCATATGGAGATAATTGGATCATGAGGGCAGTTTCCCCTATACTGTGCTTTGGTAGTAAATAAGTCTCATGAGACCTGATGGTTTTATAAATGGGAGTTCCCTTGCACAAGCTCTCTTTTGACTGCTGCCATGTAAGATGTGACTTTGCTGCTCCTTTGCCTTGTGCCATGATTGTGAGGCCTCCCCAGCCATGTGGAACTGTGAGTCAATTAAATCTCTTTCCTTTATAATTACCCAGTCTCAGATGTAGCTTTATTAGCAACATGAGAACAGACTAATACAGGGTATAATAGCTCTTTCCCACAGGACCCTGATGCTATATTTTTTAAAGTGATTCAATACACGTGTTCCTTTAAGACATTAATAGATCTTAATATAGTGTTCTAAATTGCTTACAGTTGGTAAAACTGCTACTTTAGGATGATGTATGATGCTTATCCTGGGGAGTTTATTACCTGGCACACAAATTTGGACCTCAGGAGATTCCCTATTCCCTGGTTATGAGACTCCACAGGTGGTCCAAAGTGAGCTGAATGGATATGGTTCTCCTGTGGGAGTTTCAAAGAATGACTCTCACCATGGTGAACACAACCTGCAGGACCTGTTTTGCTTCTTGTTCATTCTTCATTACCTTCTCCATTTTTAGAAATAAATATAGAATTAAAATTTTGAATGAGATACCTTTAGTTTAGACCTTAAGAACCCTAACATTGGCCCTGTGACAAATTTTTAAAAACATAAGTTCTTGCTTCCTGAAGTGAATTTTATATGATTGTTTTTCTAGTTTTAACATGCTTGCTACACGTGGTCCTACAGTGCTCTCCTAAACTTTGCTAAAAAGAAGATATGACAAGACCAAATCATAGGACCAAAATCTGAGATCACATTAAGAATGAGACTTTAGAAACACCAGAAAATTTATTTATTTGGGCTTTTGGAATTCTTGCAGTCACTAGGAATCACTTCAACAGGGGAATTTTTGGAAAAAAAGTAATGTGAAGAATGTCCAAGCCATGAGCAGGTTACTGAGCCACTCGGAAAGATAGCTTATTCATTGGTAAAACGAAAATACTACCCAACTTACAGGGTTGTTGGGAAATCAAAAGAAAACAAGGAAAGAACATATCAACATGCTCAGCACTGAACAGTTGTACAACAATTTAGAGCTATTATTGCAATCACAGTATTAATGATGTAGCCTTCTTTCATTAACTTTTGGTGTGGGGTCGGTTTAAATGTATTTTAATTAAACGTTGCTGTCTCAGTAATTGAGTTGGTGAGATAAGGAAGGATAGCCACTGAACCCTTGGAATATATTGCTCACAATTTTAAGCACTTTACTCTTATTAATTCATACACTGATAACAAATTTTCTAGGTAAGTTATATAATTCCCATTTTATATATAAGAAAACTGAGACACAAAGAAGTTAAATGACTTACCTGTGTTCATATGACTAATAAGAACAGAGGTGGGATTTGAATTCAAGCTGTCTGATTCGAGAGAGAGTTCTTAGTAATGAGGCTTTCTTCTTCCCAAGATCTACGAAGTTTGTTTGGAAAGCAGGAGCTGATACGCTGTCTGAGAACAGTGGAGATTCAAGTTAAAAATTACTAAATTTAAAAACATAGCTACTTAAAATCTTTTCTAGAATAGGCAGAGGAAAACAGTAATTATTACTTGATAAGTATACATGGGTAAATGGACATATTATGTCATACTTCTTAACTGCATATTTATCCAAAGCTTGCAATAAAATATTTTTATTTCAGATGTGGCCTTAAAAAGATCATGAGAAATAGTGTATATTCAAAAAAAATCCAAATTACTTCAAGTTGTTTAATTAAAGATGAGACTTTTCTTATCTATTTTAGGTCAAGGAAGTGTGGGATTGGAAGCTGAAAAAAACCCAAATGACTATATGGGAGGTTATTGAATCTGACTTTTCATATACTTTCAATCTGTTGTCATTTTTCATTTGCCCAGAATCAGATAAAATTCAATCATAATGTTATACAATTTCTCAAGCTCAGAAATAAATTAATAATTTTAAAAGGAGAATTAAGGAAGTCTGAAAATAATATGGGATTGGATTAAATGTTTTGTAGTTATTTTTCTCTCTTTCAATTGCTATTAGGAATACATGTCTTGATTTTTTGTCAGTGGATAAAAGTAGAGAATGCCTAAGCATTTAATATAAGTTGAAGAAATAAAAGAACAATTGTCTTATAAAAGGAATACTGTTAAGATATTTAAACAGTGTGATTTCCAGAGGCTGGGGGAAAAAGAGAATGGAAGGTGGCTGTCAGTGGGAATAGGGTATTTTTTTTTGAAGTTATTAAAATATTCTGGAATTAGATAGTTATGATGGTTGCAGAACATTGTGAATATACTCTACTAAAAACACTGAATTGTACATTTTTAAAGTAATAAACATTATGCAAAGGTATGCGAATTACATCTCAATTTAAAAATCTAATGCAAAAATATCCAATGATTGCAGAATCTTTGCATATAAAGGGAAAGACTGCAGTACAGGTCACAGGAACAGAATTTTAGAGTTGAAATCATTAAGGAAATTTAACAAATAAATGAATAAATAAGTAAAGGTCACAAAGCCCAATAAATTGGAAGAACATAATTAATCTCCACCTACTCATGATTCAAAGGTAATGTACTCAAAGTGGCCACATTTTCCAATGTAATAATTCAAAGGGGGCAAATAGGCTAACAAAGTACAGTGATCGCCTGGTACTTCATGTATAACATGACATGGGAATTACAATTTTAAGATCTCGTTGTCGAAATTGGAATATCCAGATTTCAAGTAATTAGGGAAACAGCAGGATGTAATGTTTAGACCACGACTATTCTGGAATATTCAAAATTACAGATTCATGTTTCTCATTAGAATTCTTCATTGGCTGAAAGAAATTCTAACTAAGTGAAGCAAAAAACAAGAGAGAGAATAAAATATAAGGGCACACAACACTTAAGAGAAGCTGGAAAATTAAGCATAAATAAAGCATATCCAAGAAATCCTTTGGAGGATATGGACTGGGAACTCATGGAAGGCTTTCCTCAAAGACCACCATGAAAATACCTCAGATTCAACCACTTCCCTTCCTTATGTAAGTCTGCTTAAGATTTATGTTCCTGGAAGAAAGAACACTTGACCATCATTTATTCTTAGAGAAGGCAGGAAAATATATGGCTTGACAGTTTTAACTTGATTGCATTCAGTGGAGGAGTCATTTCCCAAGGAACTCTTGCCAAATGATGGGGAACAGGAAGGAAAGCATTCAAAACAACATATGTCAACAAAGGCCACCATTTTTAAGGACTTTAGTTTCCTCATTTGTTAAATCAGATAATAATGTTACTGACCTCACAGGCTCAATACTTACTCCAATGTCAGGTACGTAATAAGAAATACATATTTATTAGTTATTAATATATATGAATAACATATAAAACATATATAATATTAATGCCTATTACAAAATATTTAAACATTAAGAAGATTGTGGAATAGCTATTTCTTAAAAATAGATGACAATAAGTCAAAGCAATATGATTATATTCACTTAAAAATTCAATAATTTTTGTGGCTCTGCCTATGAAGTAGCCATTCTTTTATTCCTTTACTTTCTTAATAAACTTGCATTCACTTAAAAATAATTAAACAATTTTGCTGTATTTCCAATTGTGCTCCTCAGTTTATGCAAATTAGTCAGCTTTTCTCATAGTTCTACAAAAAATATTTAAATTATTACTCTTTTTTGGAGAAGGGCCTTAAATAAATTCAAAATATTCACCTTAAAAAAAATATTCACCTTATTTATATATATTTTTAGCACTGATGTTGATTTAGGCAGAAGGTAAACTACATAGCATCAGCATTTACACAATCATTTCTATACCAAAGAATGCCACACATAAATGTATCATACATTATAAGATTTAGCTGGTTCTTACAATATTAGTCTAGTAACAATAGGAATCCATAATTTCACTATAGTCATTAATCATTCCTGCTCTTTTAACAATAAACTCAACAGAATGGACTGTCATATGGGGTCAATTTTCAAATAAACATGATCAAATAACCTCCAAAAAAGTAAGAAAAACACAGTAGACAACCTGTATTCTTCAGTAAGTTTTCTTTGCTGACTTATCTTTGGTGAGCAAATTCAGTGGAATCCTTACTTCTGCTCTTGAAAAAGTAACCTCCTTCAGTAACCTCCAAATTCTTAGCTGCAGCTGAAGGTTTTATTTCCTGGCAGAGATAAAATCAATGAGGTATCACTAGATTTAGAGCTCTAACAAAAATATGTCCATGTTTCCACTTTCTGACTCCTCCCCACCACATCCACAGACAGGGACAACACCTCCAGCTATCCTCTCTCTCCAATTCAGAAAGCGAATTGGGGGAGTGGCAAGGGGTGATTTTCATTCAACTACCTGCATCAATTAGGAACTTATAACAAGAATTGGGCCTTAAATAATTGTAGGAGGAGCTGAGAGAAATAAAATGTCCAAAACCAGGCCCAGCACTGGAGAACAAATGGAACAAAATAAACTCACAGGAAGAAATGAATTTTCCCAAATAGTGTACACAAAAATAAAGTTTCAATTGTTGAAAACAAATAAGTTATCCAAAAGTAATGTTTTATTTTAAAATAGAAGCTAGTAGCTCAAAAAAAAAAAAAAAAAAAAAACTAATGATAATTGAAAAATCATTGTTTGAAAGAAAAACAGAAGGTAGTGATTAAAATTCAAATAACAATATTCCTTCTTACTTTGACCACTGAAGAGTAAATCTGGGGACTCTGATTTTTTCCAAGCTTCCCTAGTTCATAGATACCTATGGAGTGACATAACGGCAGTAGGAATTTGGCTCTTCATAATATCTTCCCAAATTGTTTCTGCAGCCCACCATGAAGTTTGAAGTCTTCTGTGGGCTCTCATGTGTATGCACAAAGTCAGCTTCCACCAGGCATTGCTGCTATTTTGCCAGTGATACAATGCCCTAAAGATAACTTTAGAATATCTGATTACCATTGTTCATCTTCCTCTAGGCATCTGAGGGGACCATCACATTCAATAGCCTCCCCTAGTTGCAGCATGGAAGAATATCTGAAAGAAGCCACAGAAGGTGTGCAAGATGTTTAATAGCCTAATGTGCAGCAAGAAAAATAAAAGCCTCTTCATGTTTATTTCTTTTGTATTCTGTGGGAGTGGTCCCCAAGCAGAGATGATTATATCCTCAAAGTTCCTCATGAAAACTGTTCTTTGTTTTGTTTTGTTTTTTCTATTTTTAGCTCTCTATATTGTTCAGACACCAGAATAAAGGGATGCATTTGTACACAAACCCATATTGTCCTCTTCATTCTATTCTTTCTCCTGTGATTCTGCTGTCAACAATGTTTAATTCTCCAAAGCAGAATAATAGAAATATAATGAGTTAGATATGCAATTTAAAATGTTAATTTTTCCTTGAGCATATGAAGAGAAACACATGAAATACTAATACATTTTATTTAACCCGTTGTATCTAAATAATTATTTTAAGATGAAATCAATATAGAAATTATTACTAAGATATTTTTACATTTCTTTGGTATTAAGTCTTTGAAATCCAGTTGTCTATTTTACACTGATAGTAAACTGCCATTCAGACTGGTCACATTTCAAGCACTTAACAGTCATGTACAGCTACTGGTATTATACTGGACAATGCAGCTCTAAAAAGCCAAAAACCCCATTTGACCTAAGTAGTTGCTGAAATAATCTTCTTCTTCTATCAAGACTATCACTTATATAAATTGAAAATAGCTGAACAATTTCTTGGAAAATAACAATAAATTACTACCACTTAATGTAACTTTCATTCCTCAGATAAATGGATATTTCACTTTTTTGCCCTTGTGTAATTACCTTTGATATCTATAATTAACCTAAACATATTAAAGACAAGGCTTCCAGAACCACCGAACAGAGAACAGAGAAAGCTTTACCTAGAAGAAGTAACCTGATCCTTCTTCAATTTTCTTTAAAGGATAGAATCCTTTAACAGATTTTTATAACCCAAATTTCTCAAGTGTTTCAAAAATGATAATATTCACCAGTGCCAAAACATTATTTTATGATAAATGGTTCCATGAACCCATCTCAAAATGTGGATACCTATGCTTTATTTTTAGTCATTTATATCTTCCTCTTTATGAGCTAAATAATGTTTAAATTCCGAATTATGTGAAAACTAACTTTCTTTTGGGGAGAATCTGAAGATGAGAAAGATATGATAAAATGAAGTAAGGTTATGAAGGCTCACTTATATGTGATTAAAAATCACACTTTGGGGGCTGCTTTACCTGGAGTCAATAGTTCATGCTAAAAGTTAGTGATTTGTTGGCTCCAAAAGTAATGACCATCTTCTTTTGTACAAGTTGCAAATGGTAGAATGAAGAGAAGGTGTCAATTAAAAAAGAGAACTCCAGACTCTACTTTAAATGATTATTAAAGTGACATGTATCGGGGCTTTATTTCCTCTCATACTTTTTAAAGAAACATGAAATTTCTTCCTTTAGCAACTTAGCACTTGTTTGGAAAATTATGTAGAACCATTAGTGGTAAGCTGCAGAGATGCCTTCCCTGGCCATATGATCTAAACCTTTAAATACAGTCTTGAGAAACAAATATCCAGAAAAATCTAATTCATTTCCTTCTCATGTGTAAGTTTTACTTGCATCATGCAAAAATAGATGACTTATACTGCCATCTCTTTTTGCAAAGGAGCCAGGTATTTGCATCTTTGTGGGGTGATTTAACAGTCACTAAGCAGCAGGAAATAGTGCTCACCTCAGCAGAAGATGGGATTGCTAAAACTAGGTAACATTGTCAGAGCACAGCTGGGTGGTCAGGACATTGGACGGTAATTACTAGCCAGTGAAAAAGAATGAGCTCTAAATGAGGAGATGAAAAGACCAAGGCCTTGGGGATTGGGTTTGTAGGTATAATTAACATAAATCGAGAAAGAGATTTGGTTTGGCCAAAATACAAGAGGAGATCTATTTCTAAGCTTCTGCTGTGTGAACCTTAAAATGTCTGCAAAAGCACTTGGATGCACTTTCTCCTATTTCTTTCACAGCTGTGGTGTGCTATTATTTCTATTGTTAATAATAACTACGGTAATATTTTCCATAGTACCTTTCTCCTGAAGTCTATAGGATATCAGGCAAAAGCTTCCAAATTCTGTGAATAACGTTTATCTAATAAGCATTGCAAAATGTCAAATTAGTGAAAAAAGAGTAAGATGTTAGTTTGTGACAGGAAACAAGGAAGAGATGATTTAGAATAAAATAGAATGGAAAAATCAAAAGAAATTATCTGTTAACAGCTAGTGAACACAGCAGACAAATCCATGCTCCTTGGCCAAACTTTTCTAGAAAAATCTTGACACATTATGGAGTAGTCATATTTGAAAGCCATCACCCAGGACCTTTTAAAATTACAAGTAAAAGATGTAACTGACTTTATTTTTTCTTATTTCATGCTCTGTACTTAGGCCAAGTGTTGAAGGCATCAAAACCATAAGGTAAACTAGGAGACAAATGAGTACTACAAATTTTGCATGAAGGGGAAACAGACACCTGAAAGAAGGTAGAACAGAAAGAAAGAAGAGTTATTTGAAGTTGTTCCCATTTGTGTCAGGAATGCCCTGGCCATCTGAGATTGATAATTGAGGTGCTACCTGCCTTTGTCTTTGTATTAATATTTAGTTGTATCAGTCTGTGCTGGATAGTGATAGACAGCACTTACTGAATGGCTGCTTTTTAGCAGGCAATGTTCTAAGCATTTTACATGGGCAATTAATTCAGTATCACAATCTTATGAGATCAGTAGCATTACCACCACCACAATTTTCAGATGAGAAAACCAAGGCACAGAGAAGTTAAGTGACTTACCCAACAGCACATGGTTAGCAAGTGGTACAGTTGGAATTTGAGTATAAGCAGCCTGCCTCTAGAACCCATCCTTTTTACCACACACTATATTGATGAAAGTTGTAAATGCACTTGCCAACTGAGGAAGAAATAGATGGCTTACAGGAGCTTAGCAGAAATGCTGTGTTAGAGGAAGCAAAACAAAATATCTCTGCTAGTTTCTGTCTCAAAGAGGTAAAACCCTATGTACTTATTGGAACCAGGTGACATCCCATTTCTATTCCTGTGTATGCTCCTTTTTGCCAATGCCTACTTATTCTTTCCCATTTACCTTAGGTCCTGTTTCACATCACTTTATGTCTACATTTGTACAAATTCTAGGTATCACTCTGACCTATACTGAGTTACATTAAGTTCTTACAGTAACTGAACATATCATACTTTAAAAAAATTAAAGCAATGATTTCCATGACTAATTAAAAGTTAAGAATGCAAAGTCTTACAGAAATATCTATATTGGGAAGATTTCATGCTCTGATATCAAATGAGAACGAGAACTCAGAGAAGGCTTGCCCAAGTATTGGGCAGTTTGACCCAGTCTGCATAGCCTCCATCCATTTATTTTCACAACTCTAAATCATCTTACTGTTGGGCTGAAATAATTATCAACTAAGTGACAGTAGAATCTAATAGAAGTTTGAAACTCTCACAATCAATACTGGTTGGCATAAAGTCCCACTGGGGAACAATGAAAAATGTACTTGCTAGATTTCTAACAATAGGTCAGGTTACTGCTATGGCATTTCTGACTAATGCAGGTGCTTCTGAATTGTACATTGAAATATATGCTGTTCTTTCTGTAGGGCAGTTGTTTTTGTTTCTCTGTTTTCTCAACATAATTTGGAAAGGAGAATAGAAATTAAAATTTACGGCTTACAGACCTTGTTTTGATTTCCTTCTTTTAGGTAAGCTTCTTTATTAACAATACTGAAAATGAATGTGTTCCTTTCTTATCGAATTATAGTCTTATGTCTGGTCCAGCTATATAGAAATATAATACAAGAAATCAAGGAAAGAAAGAGTTGGGGTAATTAAATACATTTCTAAATTTAGTCAAAGCTACCTAGAAGTTATGGTTACACATTAATATTAAGAATGTTTGTTAGGATGTCTGTACTATGTATATATTAAATACAAAGTTTTGAGAGTTAACTCTTGTCTCTTTGAGTAACGTTCACAGGTCAAAAGAAAACGGAGCAGTGAGGCAATAAATGGCTTAAGGCCATTTGGGCAATGGCTTTAGGCCATGTGGAGTCACTGACAGGTTTTAAACAGGAGAGTTCGAGTCGTAAGTTAATTTTGAAAAATTAACTTTTGTGGAAGATGGATTGGAAAATATTGAAGCTGAAAATGTAGGAACAAGTTAGTAAGCAATTGCATTATAATATTTTAGTTATTCTCAGTAAAGGGTGATTTTGCCCCTCAGGAGTCAATTATCAACATCTAGAGATATTTTTTATTTTCACAACTGAGAAAGATGGCGGTGCTACTAACATCGATTGAGTAGAGGTTGGGAATACTATAAACATACTACAATGCACAGGACAGCCTGCTACCACAGGGAATTATCCAGCCCAAATGTCAATATTGCTGAGGTCAAGAAATCCTATCTTACTCCACACACAGAAATATAAAGGACTGACTCAAAGATATAAAAAGTAGAAACAGAAACATTTTAGGATACATAGTTTATCAAAACTCAGTGACTACTTAAATGTGGTCAGTAACAGGCATTAAAGGGTCTTATCATGTCTATTAAATAGGGTTTTGTAAAATCGTACTTATGCGCAAAAGAACAAGGAAGGGACTACAGACAGCAGAGAGGGTTTCAATAGAAAGTAAGAGGGTGGGAACAGGACGTTGAGCTTGAGGTGTCTGTGAGACATCTGCTTCCCATTAAATTATACAAGTCTGAAATAGAAGTCTATTTTGAAGATACAGATTAGGAAGATATCAACAGATGGCGGTTGGAACTGCAAGAATAGATAAGATGCCAATGAGAAACGGTGTGGGAGTGGAAAGATAAATAATATTGGGGGAGGGTGAATGGACAGGCGTGGTTAGAGACTCAGAGACACATTTGAAAATGTGGAAGGAGAACTTGTTCAGTTAGTACAAGTGTGTTAGCCGAGCTATGAATAACCTCAGCTTTGAGAATTCATTGCTCTCCTAAGTCTTTGTACCCTTAGAAATTATTAATTACACAGGAATCCACTTTATGCAAAAAGGGAAGCAGAGAGGTGTTGAACTGCTGTTAGATGAACATTTTAGGATAAATAAATATTCAAGAGAAATGAATGTGTACATCCTTTAATAAATGGAAATACTTGCTACAAAACTTCTAGTTAGTGGCAAAGTGTTTTGATTAATTGTAACTTGTAAAACTATGATAAAATTTCAAGACTGAATGTTAGGTTTTAGTAACAAAAGAAAAGCTAGCCCTTGTTTTTAAGAACGCTAATTTGCTCTCTCGAAAGGAAATCTCCATAAATTATTGCATAAAAGATATAAAGTCTCGTAGAGTATTTCAATACTGTTCTGTAACTCTGACCCAAAATTATTTCCCAGTTACTTTAACAAAACAGGAAGTAATTAAGGCTATGACAACATATTTTGAAGGAGTATATTTTGAAATAATATATTTCATGGTAAAAGATTGATCTCAACCATTAAGAAATAAATACAAGTTGCATTTTTCTTCTATCGTAGATATTATTCTCTACTTCTTGGTAAAATTTATGCTATCTAAATTTATTCTCTAATTATTCTTACAGTGATACTTAACCACAAATAGGTTAAGCATTGTTATATATAACTCAGAAAAAAAAAATAATTAGCCTCAAAATTTGTTATTTTGGATATCACATTCTATCACATAATTTGCTTGCCTGCTCTTGCTTCCAAATGCCCAAATTTGAGTTTAAACAAGTCAGTCAGATATTTAGTGGTAAAAGCAGAAAATAACCAATGTCAAAGTATATTTATAAATATATCAAGTAAGAAATGAGTATGGCCTGTGAGTATTGTTTCAAAGTTTTAAATAATCATGAGTATTTTGACCCAGCTAGGTTTTTATGAAAACCACGCCTTGACCTTTATGAAATGGATGGGGTTGGAGAAGCTGTTAGGATAACAATTTAATAGACAGAAGGTGCCCTCGAAGGTCAGAAGAGTCTTGCTCTATTATTACTTCACATTTTCCTCAAGTTGTGTTTTCCAAATACTATAATACTATTGTATTAGGAATATGTTAAGGCATAGACAGTAACTGGTTTCATGGGGTTAGATTTTCATTACTGGTTCTTGCCACTTACTGGAGAAACTAGAAATAGCCACTTTTCATGTTTCTGTTTCACTTCCCTCCAGTGGCTAGGTAGCTCACATTACCTACCTTATTGGTAAGCTTGGAGGAGTAATGGGAATAACTGTAAATCAATTTTAGAAATTTGACAGGCATGCTATACACTATCATTATTAAAGAAAAGTCACTCTTGTGAATTACTACAGAGATAAGAAAAATCTTTATGGTCAGTGTACTCAAGTTTACATAATCAATCACGTGATGTAAAGAGAAAGTTGTAATTTCAAGACAAGCAGTGTTAACATATAGTCTACTAGTTTAAACACACTTAACAGGATATATTATTATTGCCATAGGACAATATTCCTAAACATTCTACGAAATCAGAATCTACTAATTCTATATTCTTTTTCCCAAAATAGAACTAGTTTTTTTTTTTTTCATTTTAAAGGAAAAAATAACCCACAAAAGCAGCTTTTCGAAAATCAAGGTTTTAATAAAATTGAGATGTATCATTTAGCAGAGGATATGTTAGCTAAGCAATGTATTCATTAAATAGCACTGAAAATAGTAATGAAATAGCATCTTATATCAAATAGAAAACTAGTTAGCTTTAAAGCTAAATGAAGACAAGCTCCTCTGGAAAGGTAAAAAGACAGTGTTTCCTAATAGAAAGAAAAATAATACAATATCTCAAAATAAAGTTAAAAATACCATTCCTTAGAATACACCATAATTCAAAAGAATCTAGATTTTTCCTCTTTGGTTGAATAGGTCAGTTACTGAAATCTGCATTCCTTACTTCCAATGTCACGTTGCTTTTAGGAACTGAAACTGTGTAACCTTGATGCTGAATAATTAGGTGGAACTTCGTTTATTATGTCCATGTCTCACATACTGAGTCTAGGTGTACACATTTATTTCCAAATATGTATTCCACAACGTTTTTCTCCCCCAGAAAAGGCAGGGATGAAGACATCACCAATTAAAAAAAAAAAATCTGTGTGTATGATTTTTTCAAAATTTCTTCAGTAAGGCTACACTAAGCATATTGAAATAAAGCAAGAAAGTCAATGTTTTAAAAAAAAGAAAATAAAAAAACAAACAAAACAGGCAAACAACAACAACAAAACAAAACAAGAACCAGTTTGAATACTGTGGTGCTGCTGCAATCCACCCCAAACTCACCAGTTGTACTTCTGTCAAGTCTACCTCTTTTCCTTTAGATGGCTTTTAAATGTTAGTATCTTATTTGGAAACTATAGCAGAAATTTAAAGAAATCAATACTTCAACAAACTGAAGAATCAATTTGTGTCCTGTGACATGAAAATGACAGATAATTGGGATGTTGAGCCAAAAAACTGCAATTTCCTACCACAAGTGTAGATTAGTTGTCTGTTCTTCTTTTCCTCCTTTCTTATTTTCTTTATTCCTGTTTTCCCCCTCCCTGCCTTATTTTCTTGGAATTAAGAACTATCAAAACAATCATAAAGCCTGGAAGGCATAGTAGCAGTGAACATGAATTCTGAAGTCAGGCTCAATGAATTCAATTTCTGGCTCTACAAGTTAGAGATGTGCAATCTTAAGTCAGTTACTTAGCTTTTCTAGCTAAATTTCCTTATTTGTTAAAGGAAAATATCAGTACACATCCCAGAGTAATGTTTAAAGGTTAAACTAGTTAATATTCATAAAACCATTACGTCGTTAACTTCCATATGAGCTTTTGCTTTTATAATTCTCAGTTTTAAAAAACAAAATCTGGCCAAAGAGTGTAGAACAGCAATATACAAAAGCCATGAAGTAGGAAATAAAGAGGAAACTAAGAAGGAAGAACAGCACTTAAGGAAACATGACGAGTGAGCTTAATAACATCACAAAAGGTAGCTTCCAAGGAAATCCCTGAAATTATTTTAAAATGAAGATAATAAATCTACTTCTATCTGCTTTCTCTTTCAGAATATTTGCACCAAGCGTTTTAATAATAGAGAAATGCTCACTTTTTCTCCTCCACAATCACATCTAGGATCATTTAATGTTCTCTGGTGTGGCATTCTCTACTAGTTTACCTTCTTGAGCCACTTACCTGGAAATCTAAAACAGGAGTGACATTATTTTTTCACGCAGCAGTTAAGAAGTCAACAAATTATGGTATTGTCAAGAAATACATATAAAATAAAAATCAATCAATTTGTCTTTCAATACCCAAACTAGCCTTCCTTGGATGACATTCTTTAGAAGATTATCTCTTATCAATCACTTTCTGTAGTGTTATAAATTTTGTGGATCATATTTATAAAGATTTAGCAATGAAGTCACTTTCATAAGGCAATTTTTCTAATGTGTGAGTAATTCGCACAAAAGTGAACTATAAAGTCAACAGCAAAGAAAGGTAATGCTCTTTGTACAAAAGGAAACTACACTTAAAATAGCTACTAGTATTCATGGAAGAAGTGACATTCTGTAGACAGAACAGTGAAACAAACATGTGCTCCCTGGGGCCCGTCCATACATTTTGAAAAGCCACTTTATAACATGTGAAAAGTAGATGAAAAACTGTCTTAAAACTGAATCCAGGGGTGGAGCCCACCACAGCTCAAGGAGGCTGGCCTGCTTCTGTAGACTCCTCCTCTGGGGATAGGGCATAGCTAAACAAAAAGCAGCAGAAACCTCGGCAGAGGTAATTGCCCCTATCTGACAGCTTTGAAGAGAGCAGTGGATTTCCCAGCACGGAGGCTGAGATCTGAGAATGGACAGACTGCCTGCTCAAGTGGGTCCCTGATCCCTGAGTAGCCTAACTGGGAGACAT
Organism: Piliocolobus tephrosceles; assembly: GCF_002776525.5. Lineage (NCBI taxonomy): Eukaryota > Metazoa > Chordata > Mammalia > Primates > Cercopithecidae > Piliocolobus > Piliocolobus tephrosceles. The sequence goes on along the minus strand of NC_045447.1, from coordinate 87,403,639 downwards.
CCCCCACTAGGTGCAGACTGACACCTCACACCTCACATGGTGGGGTACACCCCTGAGACGAAGCTTCCACAGCAAGAATCAGATAGCAACACTCGCTGTTCAGCAATATTCTATCTTCTGCAGCCTCCACTGCTGATACCCAGGTAAACAAGGTCTGGAGAGGACCTCAAGCAAACGCCAACAGACCTACAGCTGAGGGTCCTGACTGTTAGAAGGAAAACTGACAAACAGAAAGGATACCCACACCAAAATCCCATCAGTATGTCACCATCATCAAAGACCAAAGGCAGATAAAACCACAAAGATGGGGAAAAAGCAGTGAAGAAAAGCTAAAAATTCAAAAAATCAGAGTGCATCTCCCCCTCCAAAGGAACGCAGCTCATCGTCAGCAACGGAACAAAGCTGGACGGAGAATGACTTTGACGAGTTGAGAGAAGAAGTCTTCAGTCAATCAAACTTCTCAGAGCTAAAGGAGGAACTACGTAACCAGTACAAAGAAACTAAAAACTTTGAAAAAAGAATGGAAGAATGGGTAACCAGAATAATCAATCCAGAGAAGACCTTAAAAGAACTGATAGAGATGAAAACCATAACACGAGAACTGTGTGACAAACGCACAAGCTTCAGTAATCGACTCCATCAACTGGAAGAAAGTATCAGCGATTAAAGATCAAATGAATGAAATGAAGCAAGAAGAGAAGTGTAGAGAAAAAAGAGTAAAAAGAAATGAACAAAGCCTCCAAAAAATATGGGATTATGTGAAAAGACCAAATCTACGTTTGACTGGTGTGCCTGAAAGTGATGGGGAAAATGGAAACAAGTTGGAAAACACTCTGCAGGATATCATCCAGGAGAACTTCCCCAACCTAGTAAGGCAGGCCAACATTCAAATTCAGGAAATACAGAGAATGCCACAGAGATACTCCTCGAGAAGAGCAACTCCAAGACTTATAATTGTCAGATCCACCAAAGTTGAAATGAAGGAAAAAAATGTTAAGGGCAGCCAGAGAGAAAAGTCGGGTTACACACAAAGGGAAGCCCATCAGACTAACAGCAGATCTCTCGGCAGAAACTCTCCAAGCCAGCAGAGAGCGGGGGCCAATATTCAACATTCTTAAAGAAAAGAATTATCAACCCAGAATTTCATATCCAGCCAAACTAAGTTTCATAAGTGAAGAAGAAATAAAATCCTTCACAGACAAGCAAATGCTTAGAGATTTTGTCACCACCAGGCCTGCCCTACAAGAGATCCTGAAGGAAGCACTAAACATGGAAAGGAACAACAGGTACCAGTCATTGCAAAAACATGTCAAAAGTCCATCGATGCTAGGATGAAACTGAATCAACTAGTGAGTAAAATAACCAGCTAATATCATAATGACAGGATCAAGTTCACACATAACAATATTAACCTTAAATGTAAATGGACTAAATGCTCCAATTAAAAGACACAGACTGGCAAATTGGATAAAGAGTCAAGACCCATCAGTTTGCTGTATTCAGGAGACACATCTCACATGCACAGACACACATAGACTCAAAATAAAGGGATGGAGGAAGATCTACAAAGCAAATGGAAAACAAAAAAAAAGCAGGGGTTGCAATCCTAGTCTCTGATAAAACAGACTTTAAACCATCAAAGATCAAAAGAGACAAAGAAGGCCATTACATAATGGTAAAGAGATCAATTCATCAGGAAGAGCTAACTATCCTAAATATATATGCAGCCAATACAGAAGCACCCAGATTCATAAAGCAAGTCCTAAGAGACTTACAAAGAGACTTAGACTCCCATACAATAATAATGGGAGACTTTAACACCCCACTGTCAACATTAGACAGATCAATGAGACAGAAAGTTAACAAAGATATCCAGGAATTGAACTCAACTTTGCACCAAGCAGACCTAACAGACATCTACAGAACTCTTCACCCCAAATCAACAGAATATACATTCTTAGCACCACATTGCACTTATTCCAAAATTGACCATGTAATTGGAAGTAAAGCACTCCTCAGCAAATGTACAAGAACAGAAATTATAACAAACTGTCTCTCAGACCACAATGCAATCAAACTAGAACTCAGGACTAAGAAACTCAATCAAAACCACTCAACTACATGGAAACTGAACAACCTGCTCCTGAATGGCTACTGGGTAAATAACAAAATGAAGGCAGAAAGAAAGATGTTCTTTGAAACCAATGAGAACAAAGATACAACATACCAGAATCTCTGGGACACATTTAAAGCAGTGTGTAGAGGGAAATTTATAGCACTAAATGCCCACAAGAGAAAGCAGGAAAGATCTAATATTGACACCCTAACATCATAATTAAAAGAATTAGAGAAGCAAGAGCAAACACATTCAAAAGCTAGCAGAAGGCAAGAAATAACTAAGATCAGAGCAGAACTGAAGGAGACACAGACACAAAAATCCCTCCAAAAAATCAATGAATCCAGGAGCTGGTTTTTTGAAAAGATCAACAAAATTGATAGACCACTAGCAAGACTAATAAAGAAGAAAAGAGAGAAGAATCAAATAGACACAACAAAAATTGATAAAGGGAATATCACCACTGACCCCACAGAAACACAAACTACCATCAGAGAATACTATAAACACCTCTACGCAAATAAACTAGAAAACCTAGAAGAAATGGATAATTTCCTGGATAATTATACTCTCCCAAGACTAAACCAGGAAGAAGTTGAATCCCTGAATAGACCAATAGCAGACTCTGAAATTGAGGCAATAATTAATAGCCTACCAACCAAAAACAATCCAGGACCAGAAGGATTCACAGCTGAATTCTACCAGAGGTACAAGGAGGAGTTGGTATCATTCCTTCTGAAACTATTCCAATCAACAGAAAAAGAGGGAATCCTCCCTAACTCATTTTATGAGGCCAACATCATCCTGATACCAAAGCCTGGCAGAGACACAACCAAAAAAAGAGAATTTTAGACCAATATCCCTGATGAACATCGATGCAAAAATCCTCAATAAAATACTGGCAAACTGAAAGCAGCAGCACATCAAAAAGCTTATCCACCATGATCAAGTGGGCTTCATCCCTGGGATGCAAGGCTGGTCCAACATACGCAAATCAATAAATGTAATCCAGCATACAAACAGAACCAAAGACAAAAACCACATGATTATCTCAATAGATGCAGAAAAGGCTTTTGACAAAATTCAACAGCCCTTCCTGCTAAAAACTCTCAATAAATTTGGTATTGATGGAACGTATCTCAAAATAATAAGAGCTACTTATGACAAACCCACAGCCAATATCATACTGAATGGACAAAAACTGGAAGCATTCCCTTTGAAAACTGGCACAAGACAGGGATGCCCTCTCTCACCACTCCTATTCAACACAGTGTTGGAAGTTCTGACTAGGGTAATCAGCCAAGAGAAAGAAATAAAGGGTATTCAGTTAGGAAAAGAAGTCAAATTGTCCCTGTTTGCAGATGACATGATTGTATATTTAGAAAACCCAACTGTCTCAGTCCAAAATCTCCTTAAGCTGATAAGCAACTTCAGCAAAGTCTCAGGATACAAAATTAATGTGCAAAAATCACAAGCGTTCTTATACACCAGTAACAGACAAACAGAGAGCCAAATCATGAATGAACTCTCATTCACAATAGCTTCAAAGAGAATAAAATACCTAGGAATCCAACTTACAAGGGGTGTAAAGGATCTCTTCAAGAGGAACTACAAACCACTGCTCAGTGAAATAAAAGAGGACACAAACAAATGGAAGAACATACCATGCTCATGGATAGGAAGAATCAATATTGTGAAAATGGCCATACTGTCCAAGGTAATTTATAGATTCAATGCCATCCCCATTAAGCTACCAATGACTTTCTTCACAGAATTGGAAAAAACTGCTTTAAAGTTCATATGGAACCAAAAAAGACCCCGCATTGCCAAGACAATCCTAAGCCGAAAGAACAAAGCTGGAGGCATCATGCTACCTGACTTCAAACTATACTGCAAGGCTACAGTAACCAAAACAGCATGGTACTGGTACCAAAACAGAAATATAGACCAATGGAACAGAACAGAACCCTCAGAAATAATACCACACATCTACAGCCATCTGATCTTTGACAAACCTGACAAAAATAAGAAATGGGGAAAGGATTCCCTATTTAATAAATGGTGCTGGGAAAACTGGCTAGCCATAAGTAGAAAGCTGAAACTGGATCCTTTCCTTACTCCTTATATGAAAATTAATTCAAGATGGATTAGAGACTTAAATGTTAGACCTAAACCATAAAAGCCCTAGAAGAAAACCTAGGTAATACCATTCAGGACATAGGCATGGGCAAGGACTTCATGTCTAAAACACCAAAAGCAATGGCAACAAAAGCCAAAATTGACAAATGGGATCTAATTAAACTAAAGAGCTTCTGCACAGAAGAAGAAACTACCATCAGAGTGAACAGGCAACCTACAGAATGGGAGAAAATGTTTGCAATCTACTCATCTGACAAAGGGCTAATATCCAGAACCTACAAAGAACTCAAACAAATTTATAAGAAAAAAACAAACAACCCCATCAGAAAGTGGGCAAAGGATATGAACAGACACTTCTCAAAAGAAGACATTCATACAGCCAACAGACACATGAAAAAATGCTCATCATCACTCACCATCAGAGAAATGCAAATCAAAATCACAATGAGATACCATCTCACAGCAGTTAGAATGGCAATCATTAAAAAATCAGGAAACAACAGGTGCTGGAGAGGATGTGGAGAAATAGGAACACTTTTACACTGTTGGTGGGACTGTAAACTAGTTCAACCATTGTGGAAAACAGTGTGGCGATTCCTTAAGGATCTAGAACTAGAAATACCACTGACCCAGCCATCCCATTACTGGGGATATACCCAAAGGATTATAAGTCATGTTGCTATAAAGACACATGCACACGTATGTTTCTTGCGGCACTATTTACAATAGCAAAGACTTGGAATCAACCCAAATGTCCATCAGTGACAGACTGGATTAAGAAAATGTGGCACATATACACCATGGAATACTACGCAGTCATAAAAAAGGATGAGTTCGTGTCCTTTGTAGGGACATGGATGCAGCTGGAATCCATCATTCTCAGCAAACTATCGCAAGAACAGAAAACCAAACACTGCATGTTCTCACTCATAGGTGGGAACTGAACAATGAGATTACTTGGACATAGGAAGGTGAACATCACACACCGGGGCCTATTGTGGGGAGCGGGTAGGGGGAAGGGATAGCATTAGGAGATAGATCTAATGTAAATGACGAGTTAATGGGTGCAGCACACCAACATGGCACATGTATACATATGTAACAAACCTGCACATTATGCACATGTACCCTAGAACTTAAAGTATAATTTAAAAAACAAAAACAAAAATAAAAATAGTAATACCATTCAACCCAGCAATCTCATTATTAGGTATAAACGCAGAGGAATATAAATCATTCTACCATAAAGACACATGCACACAGATGTTCATTGCAGCACTATTCCAAATAGCAAAGACATAGAATCAACCTAAATGCCCATCAATAACAGGTTGGATAAATTGCAGTAGATATACACAATAGAATCCTATGCAGCCAACAAAAAGAATGAGATTATGTCTTTTGCAGGAACATCGATGGAGCTGGAGGCCATTATCCTTAGCAAATGAATGCAGGAACAGAAAACCAAATACATCATGTTCTCACCTATAACTGCGAGCTAAATGATCAGAACTCATGACAAAAAGAAGGGAAGAGCAGACATCAGGGTCTACTTGAGGGTGAAGAGTAGGAAGAAGGAGAGGAGCAGAAAAGATAACTGTTGGGTACTGGGCTTAATACTTGAGTGATGAAATAATCTGTACAATAAACCCCCCATGACATGAGTTTACTTATGTAACAAACCTTCACATGTACCACGAACCTAAAATAAAAAAAAAATCAACAGAAAATAAAATTAAAATTAAAAAAGAAAAAAAAAAAACAAAAAAACTGAATCCAGTAGGTCCTACTTAAGAAATACAAAAAGGGCATAACCTAAATCGCAAATGATGATTCAGTAAGTATTTACAATAACAAAATTTTGAATAAATTACTAATGAAGGGAGAATGGCAGGTAAATTATGGATGGTCATCATATTTTCCTAAATTGTGCATGTTCCAAATAAATTGTAAGTAATGAGATTTATCTATTACTATTTAATTTGTGTATAATTCTTTTAAAAAGAAGAAAATTAATACGAGTAAAGTAGATTCTCATGGGGATAAACACTGTGAAGCATTTTTAGAAATAATAAAGACAAATAAAAATTGGCCCCAAACTAGTTGATTCTGACACAGTAACTACAACAATGAGGTGCTTGAAAGCATTCTAATATTTTTTTAACAGCAGTGATGATTTCTGTGAATCAGGGAATCATTTTATAACAATCCAACCATTTGCATGGTATATGTGACATTTTAAGTATATTTTTCATGTTTATTTCATGAAAATAATGAAATCAGCCTTCTTTGCTTTTTTCGATTCTAAATTCACAATTATAAATAACTATTCAGCTTCTTGCTTTCAGTGGAATATATAAAATATATTTTCTAAAAATTCAGTTTTTAAATGCTATTTAACATACCAAGTTTTCTATACATCAGAATACTTTTAACTAGATTTTTTAAAATATAGAATACAATTTTCTTAGAAATTTTGGTTTTCAATCTGCTTTGATTCCTTAAAAATCCTTTTATGGCTTCAATGTCTATATTTTGGTATAGACTTTTTGTGTAATCAGGCACCAATTAGACATTTTATTGTCTGTTTTTAACTAATTATTTTGTGTGATGACTAGGAATATTTGACCAAAAGTTTGACCAAGCTGTATTTTGAAAAGATATTATAAACCAATTTCTCAAGAAATATTTTTAAAATTTATTTTAATTTCTTTCTGTATTACCTATATTTTTTATCATAAAGACCCATTAGTATATTAGCCTAACAAAACTTTGTTTTAGAATAAAATGAAGTGAATGGATAGAAAACTCATGTCAATAGTTAACAACAGACAATAAGATTCTTTGAAAAAGTCTCCCTGTTGAAACTACAATTTTAGAATGTATTACTCTCAAATTGAGAATAGAAAATGTAAATTAATGATAGAAGTTACAGAAAAAGAAGTGGGATTTTTTTTCTTTAATATGATTTTTTTTTTAGGGGGGAAGGAATTTCCACTTTCAGCCTAAGGAAGCCACAGGGACTGGATATACACTTCCACCCAAAACTACTACAAAAAAGAAAGAGAGAGAGAGAGAGAAATAAAAAGTATAAAACAACAGTGTTTAAGACAATGCCTATTAGGCAACCAAGTATGGCAATCTCAGAGATGAGAAATAAAGGAGGTGAGCCTGCAGTTGCCCCAGCATACCACCTTAACTTTTTGCCACAGGGTTTACAGTCTGTGGCAAACGGAGGAAATTCCCAAAAGGAGCCTAGCCTTCTCTGTGAGTTGAAAAGATAAAGTTGGGAGTTCAGAAAGGCAGAGACAGCTAAAGTTTGCAGACAGGAGACAGTTGTGCAGAGGGAGAGTGTCTCAGAGATCTGCAGAGGGTTCCTCTAGAGTCTTCGGCTGAATACACAAATGTGAGGGAATTAGCCAAGCCTGAGGATAAAACCACCTGAAGGGTTAAAGAGATCAAGCCCTGAAACTCACACTTGAAACAGTTCCCTTCATCATCACCCACACCAGCTAACCTGATAATTCAAAAGGCATTGGAGAGCGTTCCCAAAAGAGAGTTACCTCATTAATGGGGCAAAATTACTCCTAATTGAACAGGTCTGTTTCCACCTAACAGCTGAAAAATAAACTGTTTCTAAGTTATTCAGGAATAGAGCTAAATGATATTTAACTAATACCAAGGCACCAAGAATACATAATGAGGAAAGGAAAGTCTCTTCAATAAATGGTTTTGAGGAAACTGGATATCCACAAGCAAAAGAAAAGAACTGAAACTTTGTCTTATACCATATAAAAGAAACATAAGGTCTGAAACTGTAAAACTCTTAGAAGACAACACAGGGGAAAAGCCCTTTGCCTTTGGCCTTAGCAATGATGTTTTGGATATGACAAAAAAAGAAGCACAGGCAACAGAAGCCAAAACAAACAAGTAGGACTACATCAAACTAAAACAGTTTCCACACAGCAAAGGAAACCATCACCAAAACAAAAAGGCATCAATTAAATCAGAGAAAATATTTATTTGCAAGCCATATGTCCTAATAGGGTTTAATATCCAAAATATATGAAGAAGTCATACAACTCAATAGCAAAACAAAAACAAAAACAAAACCCAAACCCAAAATTCAATTACAATGTGGGCAAAAATTCAATTAAAATGTGGGCAAATAACTTGAGTAGACATACTTCCAAAGACATACAAATGGACAAAAGGTATATGAAAAGTTTCTCAATATCACTAATCATCAGAGGAATGCAAATCAAAATCACAGTGAGATATTACTCCACACCTATTAGGCTGGCTATTATGAAAAAGGCAAGTTTTGATTAGATTGTGGAAGAAAGGGAACTTTTCTACTCTGTTGGTAGGAAGGTAAATTGGTACAACCATTTTGGAAAACAGTGTGGAGGTTTTCCTCAAAAAAAATAAGAAATAAAAATAGTACTACAATATGGTACAATATATACCTCACTTCTGGGTATGTATCCACAGAAAATGAAATCAGGATCTCAAAGAGATGTATGCACCCTGATGTTTATTGCAGCATTATTCATAATAGCCAAAATGTAGAAACAACCTAATTTTCCATCCAGAGATAAACATTGATGGTACGGTGGATAAAGAAATTGTGGTACATATTCATAATGGAGTATTATTCAGTAATGAAAAAGAAGTATATCCTAACCATTTGTAACACATGTCTGAACCCAGCAGACATTACACTAAGTGAAATAAGCCAGACATAGAAAGATAAATCCTGTGTGATATCACTTATATGTGACTCTGAAAATGTTGAACTCATAGAAGCAGACAGTAGAAGGGTGACTGCCAGGGAATGGAAGGAAAAGAACATGGGGAGATGTTGGTCAAAAAGTACAAACATTCAGGTGTAAGATGAACAAGTTCTGGGGAATTTAAAGTAAGGCATAAGTGGTGATGAATGTATTAATTAATTTGATTGTGGTAATCCTTACACATGTATATGTATACCTTATCATCACATTGTACACTTTGAATATATTTAATCTTTGTCAACTACATATATTAAAATAAAAAAATACAAAAGCATCCAACAAGTAATAGGGTAAAATTCACAATGTCTGCCATCCAATCAAGGTATGAGAGGAAACAAAATAATATGACCTACAACGAGGAGAAAAAAAATACTCAATTGAAACTAACCAAGAAATGATACATGATAAAATTAATATATCAGAACATTAAAATGATAATTATAACTGCATTTCATATATTCAAGGAAAGATTGGAAAGTTAAGGAGATACAAGGAAAATATTTAAAAGACTCAAAACATCAATATATGAAAACTACAATGTTTGAAATGATAAGTACAATCGATGAGATGAACAGAAGATTAAGCATTAAAGAAGAAAAAGTAGTGGACTTACATAGCCTTAGAAACTACCAAAATGAAAAGTAGAAAGAAAAAATGATGAATGTAATGATAACATCAGTGAGCTATGGGACCATTTCAAACATTCAGTTGAAGTCTCCAAGGTGGGATAGTGAGAGGATGTAAAGAATATTAGGAAATAGTTTGATTTTTTAAAAAAAAACTTAGATACTGCATTTGTAAGCTCTAGAATTTTCATTTTGCTTTTTATATTTTTTATTTATCTCTGCATTATTTTTTGTATTTTCAAATTCTTGAGCATATTTATAATAACTAGGTTAAAATTGTCTGCTAATATTATTACTGTTGTTAAGTCTCTTTTTATTGTTGAATTTTTCTCCTGGTAAATAGGGCATATTCTTCTTGCTTCTTTGGATCTTAATTAATAATGTATTGGATGCTAGATATTGTAAAATTACATATTTGTATGTTGAAAATGTGTTGCTTCTTTTAAATAATATTGCAATTTATTTTGAAGTCAGTTAAGTAATTTGTGGATCAGTCTCATATTTTTGAGGCCTTTTATTTATTTAATTTTGCTTTGTGGTGGTTGTTCTAGAGATGTCTTTCCTCTAGTGTTACTTTATTCCAATACTAAAGAATTATCCTTCAGGAATCTATGTTGAATGCCCTGAGGTATGCCTACAAACTGTCTCCAATCTGGCTTGTTGTAACTTGTATATCCCCCATTCCTATGTAATCTCTGATAGGTGTTCAGCTTATACATGCTTGGTAATTCTTTACCAGTCTGATGAAATTTTGTGCTAGCCAGTGCAAATTAATATTCAGCAATAGACTCAAGGTGACTCCTATACAGATCCACGAAGCTCCTTTACTATGTTTCTCTCTCCTCTTGTCATATTCTGTCCTACAAACACCAGCTACCTTAGCCTCTCCAAGCTCTTAACTGCTGTTATCCCATTTTAGCAAGACTGATGTGCTCTGCTTGGGAGCCCCCTTTCTGGGTCATGGTCCAGACTACGGCTCCAGGGAGAAATCTGGGAATATCATATTGCCCATGATGTTCCTTTTTTAAAAATCATGGATAACAGCCCTAAACTGTTTCCAATGTTTGAGAATGGTTCTTTCTTCTATTTTACAGTTTTCTAGTGGTTTGTGGTAAGGCATGTTCAGGACTCTCATGTCCAAAAATAGAATTCTGAATTGCTTTTTAAGAACTTGCTTTTGAACAGAAAAAAATTAAAACTGCAATTTTCTGATAAATAGTGGCAGCTATAAAAATATCTGTTAATAGCTTATGAATCATCTTTTGAAAAATAAAATATACAATGACATATTCAAGTTTACCTATGTCATTATATTCCACATAATGAAATGCTCTGCTGACAGGGAGAAATGATGGTACTATTTTGCTTTTACTCTAAACAACCCTTTGTGATATCCTGATATTTCTAGGTCTCTTTCCCTCTCGTTTGGTGCTTTTAAGAACATATGCAATATAATATTCTCTTATTTCATATGTAGGTAAGAAAGGCACACGGAGAAAGAGCCAATAAGGTAAAAAAATAAATAAATAAAAGTCTTTGATAACCTTTTAACAACTATGGGTCATAGCACCAGGACCATGGACAGCAATTCAAGTCGTTGATTCACTGGCACAAATATTAAGGCTCTGCCCCTAGACATCTGCCCTATTACTCACCTACCAATGATACATAAAAGAGGATTATGATAACTATAGTTTAATGTTTGCAGTTTTTCAAACACACACACACAAACACATATACACATACACAAAGGCAGGTGCCTGAATCCTGGAATCTGGACTTAAGGTAGAGAAGAACTCACAGAAATTTTTACTTGGCATAAAAAATATGCATTTAGGCAGCCTAAGTTTTCTTTGCCTACAACTGGAGTTTAAGTGGCGTGAGTTTTATAAGTCTGGTAACTAAAAAAGGGAAATTTTAGTTTTCTTTCTCACTTGCATTTTCATTGAGGACACTGGTTTTGAACCCTGGTGACACAAGGAATCACTGTGAATTTAGAATCACCTGAGAATCATTTTAAATATCTTATGTCCTCTTAAAGATTCAGATTTAATTGAACTGTGTGTATGTGTATATATATATATATATATATGTACACACACACACACACATATATATATTTAAGTCCCAAAGTTATTCTAAAAGTCATATAGATGAGAGGCACTCAAATTGTGTTTCACAGATGAACAACACCGGCATCAGCTGGGAGCTTTTCTGAAATGCAGACTCTCAGTCCCTGCCCCAGACCTACAGAATGAGAACCTACATTTTAACACCATTCCCAGGTGACTCATATGCACAATTAAGTTTTAGGACATTCTTTAGTTGACAAAGACATATTTCTCACCTTCAAGGAATTCTGAAAGTACACAGTAAAGCATTTACACCTGTGACAACCCCAAATTGGCCCTGGCATCGGAATCACATGCTCTTTGTTATAAATACAGACTCCCAGGGTTCATTCCAACTGTGGCCAGTCAACTCCTCCAAGCATGAAGTGTGGGCATTTGTATGTTTATTACATCTTCCAGGTGGACATGTAATAGACAATTAGAGAAGTTTACGAAATACAGTGAAATAAGGACATTTTTCAACATCTGCCTCTACCAAAAGTCCTAACCACCAAAAGAATAAGTGATGTCATGAAGTCAGTAAATAATGGTAGCTATATCATTCCCTTCTGCAGAAATAAAGGGGATTATGATTTTAAAATGATGTAAATTTCATAGTCTTTTGTTAAAATAATCTTTATGCTTTGGATATTTTCGCTATGGATGCAATAATGAAAAATATATGTGCCTGACCATTTAAAGGTTCTGTCAATTTAGAATTTTAGGCCATTTGTGTGCAGCGCAGGCATGGGGTTGGGAGAGTCTAACAGAGGCTGTTGAGGGAAATGGCAGTTTGACAAGAAACTGTGGAAGAAAACTGACAGATGTAGCAAGTGTCAGGATGATGTAGTGCTGAGTAGGCTGTTTTGTAACAGAACAAAGAAAACATCTCAAAACTAGTTAAGTTAGTTATAAGACTTAACTAGGCCAAAAACTTATGAGTATTTATGAATACTTTTAACACTGTAGAGAGTGTCAAAAATTTATCACATGAGTAAATTTTAGGTGTCTGAGTCATGGAGTCTGAGAACATTCCTGGCTAAGTAAATAGAGGTAGATGAAAATACACCAAAATGGGTGACTTTTCTCTATACAAATATAACTTTATATAAAAGTTTTTAATGTTTCTTATTAAGCTATAAATTTTTACATGGCCAGAAATTATAAAAATCCTATTTAGTTATGTCTTCATATTCAGTGTATACAGACACAAAACATGAGATTTGGAATTAAGGACTCGTAAGATTGAATTCCAGCAAAGTCACTTAATATGTCACATTTTCAGCTTGCTTACCAATTCTGAGGTCCAGTCTTCATCTCTAAAACTGAAATAACACTACTTCTCTAGTTAGGACAACCATATGTCTGATATCTTCTCTCACTTGTGGGCGACGATCTGCGGTTTATGGTTAAAACTTCAGCTAGAATCTCAAAACAAATGTAAAGGCCTCACAGCTTACTGGAGTTACACATCAGAGATAAATGTTATTGCCTTGATCCCTAAAACAATAAAAAATTTAGATCCTACAATCTGGTATGACAACACTCAAGTGAGGTCACAAAACATTAATTCCATGACACGTGGCATACTGTGAAAGACATGCAATTTTTGGTACATTACAGAAATAAATAAAAAAAGCCAGGTTGTTCAATTTTAAGCTGCTAAGGCTTTATAGGTATTTTTTCATTTGTAGCATATTTTATGCTTGATATTATTAATTGATTCATTCAATCATTAGTTCAACAAATGCTTTTTGAGCCCATACTATATAGTGTCGGACACTATACAGCATGTGAAAGATTCATTAGTCAGAAAGATATTTAGGTGAGGAGCACAAATGAACAAATAATCTAACACAATATGATGTCACAGAATAATAACAATTTGATCTGTCATATGCTGCTACAGATTGTGGTATGTGTTGTGAAAAAAATAAATAGGTTACTAGCTTGAATAACCAGTAGTGTCACTTAAGGTAGGACTGTTCCAGAAGATATTTCTGAGCCAGTAGCATTTGAATTCCCATAATGTGAAGGGTGTAGTATGTCAGTCATGAAAACAGGTGCTGAGAAAAGTAGTTGCTGGGACTAGCAAATGCAAAACTCTAAAGACAGACAAATCTTGAGTGTATTTGACAAATGGAAAGAAGTGTAGAGAAGTTAGAATATAAAGAATAATTAGACAGACAGAAAATGGTAAGTCGAGGTTGGAGAATTCAGAGAAACCCAATATGCAGGACCATGTAAGCTATGGAAAGTCGTCTGAATTTTTATTTAAAACAATAGGAAGCCATAGAAGGGTTTCAAGTGGGAAGAGAGCAATATTTATAAAGCAGAAGACTAGACACATCCCAAAGATCCATAAATAGGTGACTGGTTTAATTAATTACATCATATACATAAAAGAGAGTGCTATGTAGCTATAAAAAGGAATGAGAAACAGCTCTGTAACGGCTATTAAGTGATACATAGTATATACCATCAAGTAAAATAGGAAGGTGGCAAAAAGTGTATACTGTATACTATCTTTAAAAAGGGCATAAATCACAAAAGCACATCCCTGCATACAAATGTTCTTATATTGAAAATAGAGAATAAACCAAAACCTAATTTAAGGATTAGGTAACCTAGAAGGAGAAGAGAAGACTAGAGGGAAGGGGATGGGTTGGAAGGGAGACTTCCATGACTGTGCCTGATTTTATACTTTTGATTTGGAATCATGTAAATGCTCCTATAATCATACAAAAAAACTATATGAAATGTAAGCAGAAATAAATCTTTAAGAAATAAAAGCCAAAAAAAAAAAAAGAAATAAATTGCATATCAGGGGGCTAAACCACACAAACAGGCATTATATCAAGTAATTTTAAAATGTAGTAATTCTTACATATCCACTAGGATATAAGGTAAGGACAAAAACACTGTAGAGATCTCAAACTGTTATTTCTAATCATGTTGTTATTCTGTAGCTAGTGTGTATGTACATGTGTCTGTATTTGGCAAGCAAACCATTTGTACACACACACATTGGATGCGTAAAAAGTACTTATACTACTATTATTAGGATCCAAGGTTTTCACCCTAGAATATATGGAAATGTAATATTTACGAAGTCATATTAATATTGGAATCAAATTTGAATATCAACTCATGGTATATTTTTATCTTCACTTTTTTTCCAAGCTCTGTCCAATGAAAAAGTCTGGAAACACTGACCAACACAGTAGACATAAGCATCTCTAGTCTTAAAAGAAGGTCTTTAAAAATCACATTCTTCTTAAAGAAGCCAGTGTTTGGAAAACTAGCTGATTCCAACTGTTGGACAAGAAATACATAAGAAGAGCATAGATCTTAACAGAGAAAGTTGGAAGGCTTTGAGTTACATCAACAAAGCCAATTTGAAGGAGCTCAGTGGCTAAAAGAAAAAAAGAAACAAAAAATATTTTGAACAGCTGTAATAATAACTGCAATGAATAAGTGTTTAAAATACTTTACATATCTTAAAATCTATGATTTCATAGTTATACCCAATAATAAAAAATACAATCACCGTGAAAGGTGTTAAAAAAAACCAATTTGTTCTTCTAAAATCTGTAAACAAGGGGAAACATTTTTCATTTATCCTGAATTCCCTGTACAAACTCATCTCAGTATTAACAACTAGACGATGAAAGTGTTTCCCTTTGCACATTTTCGAGAAAGTACGTGAAGACAGAATGTAGAGTTAGAATATAAGCATTTGCAACCTTCAACAACAACAACAAAAAAAAACAGATTGAGGCTACAAATATGAAGAGTACCTACAATTCCTAATTGATTTATGGATGGAAACGTTATGATGAATGCATCAAACTGATAACAATACCTTAATCTACTAACTGGTTTTAATGTCTCAAAAAGAATGATGCAATCAGAAATTACGTTCCTTTTGAAGTGTTACACTAGGAAATACAAACAGCACCTATGAACTAGTATTGCCACAATATAAGTGTGAAGGTTATCTAGTTCCTAATGTAACCACTATGCTTCAGAAAATCACTAGGTCAGAGGAAAACGGTAAAAGGCACCATGTTGGAAGGCAAGCAATTAGGACAATTCAGAAAGAGGTCTGCAGATTGAAGGACAGAAGCAAACTGAACAACAGATTGCAGATTAAACGGCGACTCTCTTCAACAGACAAGTTGGAAGATAAAAGAAGAGAGAGTAAAGGGAAATATATAAATTAAAAAGAGATTTAAGAAATAAGCAGCCAAATATCTGTGTGAAACTTGCTTGAAACTATAAAATAATATTTTAAGGTTTTCACAGAAATTTGAACATAATAGATATTTGTAGTTATAAACTTGTTAAGGAGTTTTTATCTTTCATCGATATATACTGAAGTATTTACCAATAAAGTAATATGATGTCTGGAATTCATCTGAGAGTATTTAAGAGTGTGTTTGGGGAGAAAGGCACATGAAGATATAGTAAGAGCAAATAATTATTCAGTCCAAATGATGGGTACATAGGGATTCATTGTACTAGTCTATCTTTAAACTTCTGAATGTTTAAAAATGTTTACAATTACATTGTGAAAGACAAAAAGACATAAGGGCACTGGGAAGACCTTGCTTACCTTTGGAAAATTTTGAAGAGGGGCACAGGTGAAAGCAGGAAGACTGGTTAGGTTACTGTAGTGACGCAGGAGAGAGAGCATGGAGGTTTAGACTACTGGGTGAGTGGCAGTGAAGAGTTAAACTGAAGGGATTCGATCTATTTAAAGAAGGTAGAATCAACTGTACCTCTAATTGATTGGATTGGGGTTGAAGAAAAAAGAGTCATCTAGAATATCTCCCAGAATTTCTGATGTCTAGGTCGATAGTGGTGCCTTCTACTGACACTGAGAAGACTGGGGAGTGAGGCATAGTCACATGAAAATTTGGGCTTAGAGGTAATCAGGAGATCTGTTTGATCTTCCTTTTTATTTCCCCTGTTATTTTCAGTTTGAGACATTTATTACACATCCAGATGAAGACAGAACACAAGGGAGAGATCAGTCCTAGATAAACACATTAAGGTACCCCATCAACATATAGATAGCGTCTAAAGGTATAGAAGTAGATAAGGACACCTAACAGAGAAGATAGAGACAAAGACACGCCAGGCAGAGCCCGAGAGGGACAGCAACTTTAGATGTCACCTGGAGCAGAAGAAGCAAAAAAACCCAGCCACCTGGGGTATGGAATAAAAGGCAGAGATGCAGCCCAGTTTTCTTGTTTTAATTGTGTTATATTTTACAACTCATTTACCGAAGGTATTCTAATAACTAAGTAAATGAGTCCTGCCCTTTCACAACCCACCTGCAAAAGCAGTGCACCACAAAAGGTATCTACTTAATGATACAAACATAAAACTCCAGATTACAAATGAAAACAAATCAAAATCAAAACAAAGAATCCTCCTGGAATACGACCAGGCAATATTCATGCTTTGATAACTTGATAGAAAGGCTGAACATGACAGAACTAGTTCTCATTGGGGTATGTATTTATTTATATCCAGCTTACTTAAAGTCTAAGCCAACATATCTAAACACATTGAGCATTGAATTTCCCTTATATTTCCCTGAATTCAGTGAGAACTGATTAACCCATTTAGAAAGAGCTAAACCTATCTTTACATGTAGCTAATTATGTTCTAATGCATACATTCAG
Source organism: Piliocolobus tephrosceles (assembly GCF_002776525.5). Taxonomy (NCBI): domain Eukaryota; kingdom Metazoa; phylum Chordata; class Mammalia; order Primates; family Cercopithecidae; genus Piliocolobus; species Piliocolobus tephrosceles. The sequence goes on along the minus strand of NC_045447.1, from coordinate 87,386,155 downwards.
TAATGCCATGAGGCTGTCCATCTGCAAACTGCCAGAAATAAGCTGCCCAAATTCAGAGAACAATTTATTTTAAGGCTAAAAAATGACACTGATTTAAAGCTTGCATTTGCTGATTTGATAAACTGTAAGTTGAAACAATTACATTAATGTAGCACATCTTAATGCCTATGATTATTCTAAAAAGAAAACAAAAAGAAACAGAAAACGTAATTGCCTTTAACTTTATGTGTTAACAGAATAATGACGATTTAAAAGTCAGTTGTGTTTCTTTTTTCTTTTTTTTAAACTACCTAAAAGTGCTGCCCTAGAATAAAGTGGGTGGAAAAGGATGTGTTATCCGTTAATCTCACCTAAGTGAATGACAGTTTCCCAAACACTGTTTAAGGGTAAGAGGTTTCAAGGATTGGGAACCAAAGGCCATTTTTTTAAGTGGTCCACTGCAGACACCCTTTTACCAAAATGTAGTAAAAATAGCAAATGAATAGGGTGATAGTTCAAAAGTTAAGATAGTCAATTGGTACAAATCATCCAAGTAGAAGGGAAGACTGCACTGAATTTAGGAGAGAATCATCAACGCAGAGTCTAGGAAACAGAGAGAGGCAAAAGACCATGAAGCAAGGCAGAGAACTAACTTTGAGAATTCTGAGCCTTTTCCAGGGGAATTCTTTGTCAGGAGGCCTACCTTGGTCCCTCAAGGGGCTGTGGAGAATCAGGCACTAATGATAAATCCATTGCCTCACAGCCAGGTTGGATCAATAGTTTACTAATGTTCTTCCTTTGTATTCCCCCGTTATCTCCTTCAGTACTAGCCCTTTAGTATTTCCCTAATGTTTCCGAAGTGAAAGAATATATAGATGGCTTCATTTATCTCAATCAATACCACGATTTTGATCTTGACTTCATTAGAACATCCTTCTATTTGATATCACCACAATCAGCAGAAATGAGAGACACACTGTCCATAATTCATACAAGAGCAAAACAAATCCTTGCTTAAAGTATTGGTTTTTGAAAACATGCTTGATTTTCTAAAAATAAATTTTAAATGAAAGTTTTTGACAATAGGTTAGATCCAATCGGAATCTGTTGGGTTCTATATTTTTAAATAATTCTGATAATTTTCTTTCTTTCTTTTCACAGAACTGTTGAATGAGAATGAACATGGGCCAGTCCTAAAATACAGGAGAGGGCAACCCTCAAAATTTCAAAAGCAGCACGTTTGTGCCATTTCAGTTGCAGCAATTTTTCTAATAGGATGAATACAAAACAGAAAGGCTATTTTTAACAAATAAATGAAAATAAGACAAGTTTCTGGCTTCAATTTAAGACAACAAAAATTTATCAGCATAAAACGACCCACCTTAAAATTCCCAAAAGAGAACACAATAATCAACAATAATTGTTCTTTGAAAACAAACCTCATGAGTTATAACAGTTCACAGTAAAAGAATAAATGACAGGTCCAAGGTAGAAAATTACTTCACTTTGAATTTTCTGGCTCTAGTCAAGTTATTCTTGATATTTAATTATATCTTAACTACTGTAGCCTAGAATATTTTTAGATTGTGCAATAAATAATAATCCATGTCCTTGAGTGATATCTGGCAAGAAGACATATCAGATATTCATAAATCAGAGCCACTATAGAGTTTCAAAAAAAATAGGAAGGGAAATTTTTTGCTATTTTTAAGTATATTAATATTTGTTAGGAGCTTCTTTGATGGTTGCCAAAGGGGTGCTGTATTTCCAGAACTTTCAGCCTTGAACAGAAGACCGTTGGGTTACCTGGACTGATAGACTAAAGCTAAAACAATTCTTTTTAAAAAGCCATCACGAACCTCATATGGAAGCTAAAAGCCCCTCAGAGTGCAGCTCCACAAACAGTCTGGTATTGTCAAATTGCAGGTAACCTGGCAAGGTTTTTAGTCCTCTAATGCTCTTTCCATACAAGGAACTGTGAAAGCAGAAGTTCTTGGATGCATTAGAGGAGACCTTTCTCCTTTTGCTGAGTAACAATTTATTTTGCTTCATACAGTGGTCCAAGCATTGCCACTTTACTCCCATTGCAGCTTTTTCTATGCAACACTATTGCTTTTCAGATGCATCAATCTAAACAGTTCAAATCTCTACATTTCCGAGCAACAACTCTGGAAGGATCTTCCCCCGATCTTTCCTTTCCCTGACACAATCTCCATTACAGTTTCCATTTCCAGGTTTGTTTTCGATATCATAGGAGAAGATGCTGCTGCGTTGGCCAACAGCTTTGCCTTTGGGGTTCTCTTCACAACTCTAAAACTCATTGCCCTTCTAACAATTATGGAGTAGAAAGCCTGTGAGAACACAGGCTTCGATGCACTGCAATTTTTTTTTCTGCTCTGTGTTGCACGAGTACTGAAAGATCAAAATGTAGTTTTCTGTGCAAATCTATATTGGCTAAAATTCTGCATTGCCTACAACATTCTAGTTTTCCTTTTCTACTTTCACTTTACACTTACCTCAAAATCATACACATCTATCAATTTAAAAGTTCATTAAGAAGTATTTCTCCATAAAATTTCTTTAATTCAACAGCACACAGTTTAAAAAAAAAAAAAAAAAAAAGACACCTCAGGGGAAACAACCGAAATACCCATTCACAGGGGACTGGGTAAATAAACTCTGTCACACTCTTACATAAAGGAGTAGGCAATATGAAAACATAATGTGCTATATTTTCTTGTAATAAAAGGTTTTCAAGATATATCAACTAGAATAAACCCAGGTACAGGATAAACTGTATATTACGCCACATATTATAGAAGTAATTATGTAGGTATCTATATACACATATGGTCTGGCATATGAATTAGAAGTATCTAAAAAGATAGTTAAGTTCAGTTATCTTTGAGAAATACATACGGGGAACATCAGTTACAGACCAATGGACATTTTTAATTTTTATTCATTCTGTCTGCCCTCTTTGATTTTGTTTGCCTTATTGTCGCATTGCTTCTATCAGCAATATACATTATTAAGAGAGTTTACCTGGGTCTTCCAAACATACTGACACTCAGCTCAATTCCATGATTATTGAAAAATAGTGGTACATGCAGGATAGAATATGAGATGGTAGAAAGAGGCTCCAGAATATTATATTTTAGTGAATATGTCACTTTATGACCTCATGTAAGTCACTCCTCTGCTCATTCCTCACTTGCCTCATCTATAAAGTGTGAGAAAATAACTCCACCCACACTATATTTCAATTACCACTCAATGTTGTGATGGAAATAAAATAATCAGTGAAACTTCCTTGAGAATCTTGCAGGACTACAGTATACAGGTGTGAAGTACTCTGAGGGAGCATGTTCACTTTCACAGTACATATTAACTGAAAGTGACCTTCTTCCAGAAGTTTTGCTTTTGTTCTTACTTGATATATTTTATTGGAAAATTGTAAACTGTATTCCAGTAACATCTGAGTAGTAAGATGATCATGATCACAACACTATATGCCTACTTTATAAAAATATTTTAAATTGCAAATTTTAGTAACAGGTACATAAACAAATAGTCTCTCTATATATACATAGATACATATAGATATGAGGCATGAGGTGATATCTCATTTGTATTTATGATATATACTCGATATATATACTTATATATATACACACACACACTTTTTATTCATTCTCATATATATATTTTTGAGACGGAGTCTCACTGTCATCCAGGCTGGAGTGCAGTGGCACAATCTCAGCTCATTGCAACCTCCACCTCCCATGTTCAAGTGATTCTCTTGTCTCAGCCTCCTGAGTAGCTGGGATTATAGGCACCTACCACCACAGTACAGCTAATTTTTGTATTTTTAGTAAAGACGGGGTTTCACTATGTAAGCCAGGCTGGTCTCAAACTCCCGCCCTCAAGTGATCCCCCCGCCTTGGCGTCTCAAAATGCTAGGATTACAGGTGTGAGCCACTGCCGCCAGCCTTGAATAGACTTAATATAGACTTTAAAATTTTTAAACTAATATATTTTAACATTGTAGTTAATAGATACATGACATTGTAATAAGTTCACTCCTCACAAATTTTTCCACTTACCTACCTATAATAATAAATGTTGTCTTCTAAACACAAAGCATGGTCCAGGAACTGAACAGTGTTATGTTTACTACTTATTTCTCACAATCACATTTTAGGTAATTATTATTAGAATCATTGTTTGAGTAAATATAAGGAAATTAAAAGATGTTTATTTTCTTATCCTGAGTTACACAGTCAATAACTGAAGTCTGATTATAGCTCAAGGTTTTCTAAATGCCAAAGCTAATCAATTTTTTTTACCCTACACTATCAACCACTGTTTATAGCTTAAACCAAAACTCAGTCTACCTATCCACTATTATCTGTTAAGCAACATCACCTACAATAATGTTCACTCTAACATCACTGATCTACACACTACAAATTGCTGTCACCTTTATGGAAACAGCTTGGAAATCTTTCTCAGAAATATTATTTGTACTTTTTGAACCAGACTCCTATGACTTTATCACATATTCATACCAAACATTTAAAGATGGGGACTTGATACTCAGAAATGCTTATTGTTCCAGCATGTACTACAGCATGTACAAAGGAAAAAAAGCCAGAAGCATCTCATATGTCCAACATGTACCAAAGTGCAAAATACAATTTGGTGTTGAAATATATATTGAAAAACAAGCAGCTCTTAAAATTCTTCATTTGAAAAACATTTAATGATATTGGAAAAAGGTCATGATGATGCAGTCAATGTTAAGTGGAAAAGTATACAAATGTATCTGTGATGTGAGACATAATTACACTGTGTATATAAAATAGAAGAAAAAAGAGGGCTGCTAGGAAAATCGCCAAATTATGAGCATATGAGGTTGTTTTCTTCTTAATATAATGTGCATTTGATATGTAAAATAAAACCACATTATTAAAGCTTTTTTTAAAAAAAAAAAAATCTAATTATATCAAAGCCTTTATCATTCTTATTTTGCTTCATGCACTTTGTGCTTGAGACTAAGCATGCAACTATGCCATGGTCTCTAATAGACAAAATGAGACCCACGCCAAGTTTAATGTGTAAAATCTTTATCTTATGTTGCTTAACAGTTGATAGCTTTGGTTGTTGGAGACTAGAAATTTCTGCTGCTACATTTCTTTCTTTTTTTTTTTCTTTTATTTTTTTTTGAGACGGAGTCTCACTCTGTCACCCAGGCTGGAGTGCAGTGGCGTGATCTCGGCTCACTGCAAGCTCCGCTTCCAGGTTCATGCCATTCTCCTGCCTCAGCCTCCCGAGCAGCTGGGACTACAGGTGCCCACCACCACGTCCGGCTAATTTCTTGTATTTTTAGTAGAGATGGGGTTTCACTGTGTTAGCCAGGATGATCTCCATCTCCTGACCTCATGATTCGCCCACCTTGGCCTCCCAAAGTGCTGGGATTACAGGCTTGAGCCACCGTGCCCGGCTACATTTCTTTCATAAATATTTATAAGACACTTAATTCTAAGTGTATACTGGAATAACATCTCTAAGTGCCTAAGGCAGCTTCCATTTTTTAAAACCAAACTACATTAGTTCACTTTGTTAAATTGGAGTTTATTTTCAGAATTTTGCTATGCTGCAATGAACTCACATTTCTGTCTTTATCCACATATGCAGATTAACTTTAAAAATGTAAATATCTTGACCTGCCATTGTTGTGCCAAAAGCTATGGGTCACTATAATTTTTTTCAAAGACACAGCTAAGGTATTATCTAAAAATATCGCACCAGTTTATTCTCTCATCTGTAATGCATAAAGGTTTCCTCAAACCTTGTTAGTATTTGATATCAACTTTGTTGATGTTTCTCAATATAAAGGAATGAAAACTGTATCCTTTTTACTTTTTAATTTTGCTATAAATTCTGGGATACAGGTGCAGAACGTGCAGGATCGTTACATAGGTATACATGTGCTAGGTGGTGTGCTGCACCCATCAACCCTTCATCTAGGTTTTAAGCCCTGCATGCATTAGGTATTCATCCTAATGCTCTCCCTCTACTTGCCCCCACCCCCCGACAGGCCCTGGTATGTGATGTTCCCTTCCCTGTTTCTCTGTGTTCTCATTGCTCAGCTCCCATTTATGAGCAAAAACATGCGGTGTTTGTTCTCAGCAAACATCATTCTCAGCAAACTAACACAGGAACTGAGAATGATAGTTTGCTGAGACTGATGGTTTCCAGCTTCATCCATGTCCCCACAAAGGACATGAGCTCATTCCTTTTCATGGCCGCAGAGTATTCCACAGTGTATATGTGCCACATTTTCTTTATCCAGAGAATCACTGATGGGCATTTGGATTGGTTCCAAGTCCCTGTCATTGTAAATAGTGCTGCAATAAACATACGTGTGCATGTGTCTTTATAGTAGAATGATTTATATTCCTTTGGGTATACGCCCAGTAATGGAATTGCTGGTCAAATGGTATTTGTGGTGCTACACATCCTTGAGGTATCGCCACGGTGTCTCCCATAATGGCTGAACTAATTTACACTCCCATCAACAGTGTAAAAGCATTCCTATTTTTCCACGGCCTCTCCAGCACCTGTTGTTTCCTGACTTTTTAATGATCGCCATTCTAACTGGCATGAGATGGTATCTCATCTGTATTTATTTATGAATGGATGTGGTTTATTATTGTTTTACTGGTTTTTATGTGAATACTGCCTTTATCCTTTTGCTCATCTTTTCCTACTAGATTGTTGGTCTAGAAATAATTATAACAATTTGTAATAATTTGTGAAGTTGCTGAAGGCAATGGTGGATGTGGAGTGTGAAGCAAGTAACCTTCTAAGTCTTCTCCACAAATGATAAGAAATAACTTCAGTTATGGAATTTCTTGGCAAACCCACAACTTCTGCATCCCTAGGCCTCAAGCAATGCCCAGACCAAGAAATAACTGTGAGTCGCTCGCACTCCCGCTGTCCTGTACTGCTGGGAACTGAGGCAGATGGAAAAACTGCAGGGTGGACTGGGGAGGATGGCTGGCCAGGGGTCCTGGGGAAGAGGTGGAGCAACCACCAGAAAGGTTAATCCATCCTGAATCTGAACCACTTAAGAAGTAACCAGGCAAATGAAGCAGCCGACTGAAAAGGATTTAAAAGTTGGAGCCACTTAAAGGGCCAAGTTCAGCACTGGAAAAGACAGACTTTGTTTAAATGCAGCAGCATGATCTTAAAGGGATAGTCGTTTATACAAAACATGCAGCTTCTGGCAGAGAAAAAGGGGGGAAAGGAAGGAAGATGGCTCCATGTGCAACTGGGTGGTAAAAAGAATAAAAGAAAAGAGGGAATGTTTTAAGGTCCTGACACACCAAAGAAAATTTTATAAATGGCCTTGTGCCCCTTCCAAATCAAACAAACCTGCTAAAAGTACTGGATTTTATTAGGCTGACGGAAAAGCATGTCATTAAACTAGGAATCTTGGAAACCACCACACTATCATAATGATGAACAAGCAGAAATTAAATCTACACAGAACAATGGCAGAAAAAGAGTAAATGAACTTTCGCACAAATTAACTGAGGAATCTCCTGCCCCCACAAAATAAACAGCTATGAAGCACGAGAAATCTATAAATCTACACCCCTAGCCAAATTAAACATTCTCAAACATCCGGGACTATAACAAGAACACTTTAAATCAGAAGCTCGAAAACCAATAACTGAAATGGAGAAAAAACAGGAAGAAATGAAAGTAGTTCATTGAAATCAGAAAATAAATGGAAGAAAAGAAAATCATTTCAGAAATGAAGAGTAAGTTACAAGGGGGAATAAACTCAAGTAAAAATTTAGTAAGTAGCAACTAAACGCAGGTAAAAATCCAAGGGAATGAAAACAACATTAACAAAAAATAAGAGAGAAAGAAAGCAGTGGAGATGGAAAACAGGCTGTACAATAGTTAGCAAAGTGTTTCTCATAAGAAAATGGCCCAGCAACTTTGAAATTACTTTATGTGTTTACTAGGTTTGAGAAAATTAGTAACTGAATTGTAGATAATGGGAGAAGGGATTGTCACAGTTGGAGAAAAACTATATAAATCAGAGAAAGTTAGCAGGCTAAAATGAATTCCATGGTATCAGTTTGAACTCAGAAGTATCAGTATAAACTCACAGTTTTTCATATGTGTGTGTGTGTGTGTATGTATGTGTACAGATAAATAGGAAATAATTAATAAATAGGCCTGGTACAGTGGCTCATGCTAGTAATCCCAGCCCTTTGGGAGGCCCAGGAGGGTGGATCGCTTGAACTCAGTACTTCACGACCAGCCTGGGCAACATGACGAAACCCCGTCTCTACAAAAAATACAAAAATTAGCTGGATGTGCTGGCTCACACCTGAAGTCCCAGCCACTTGAAGGGGCTGAGGCAAGAGGACTGCTTGAGCCCAGGAGGCGGAGTTTGCAGTGGGCCTAGATAGCATCACTGCACTCCAGCCTGGGCAACAGAGTGATAGATACTCTGTTTCAAAATAATGTTAATAATAATAAATTTAGACTTTGTGAGTTATGTATTATTTCTGATGTATATGTGTATATGCACATACGTATATACATATTGATATATATATTTAATATATTATGTCTAAGAAATTTTTTCAACCCTTTGAAAAGGTTAAAATTCTAGGCCTGGCACGGTGGCTCACGCCTGTAATTTCACCACTTTGGGAGGCCAAGGCGGACAAGATTACCTGAGGTCAGGAGTTCGAGACCAGCCAGGCCAACATGGTGAAACCCTGTCTCTACTAAAAATACAAAAATTAGCAAAGCGTGGTGGCACACACCTGTAATCCCAGCTACTCGGGAGGCTGAGGCAGGAGAATTGCTTGAGCCTGGGAGGAGGAGGTTGCAGTGAGCCGAGATCATGCCACTGCACTCCAACCTGGGCCGCGACAGAGTGAGACTGTGTCTCAAAAAAAAAAAAAAGTCTCAACTCACTGACCATACACAATAGAAAACATTCTCAGCTTACGCAATAGACTTTGGGCAGACCCTTGCTCTAGGCCCAGAAGTAACACTTCACTTCTGCTCTCAATTAGTGAGAACTTATCTCATTACTTCTACTAGATGAAGGAAGACTGGGAGATGGGGCTGACTTGTGTGCTCACTGACAGAATGGAGTTGGCCCCTATCTCATCAGTCCTGCTATCCACCCATTTCTCTGTTCTGGAAGAGATTTTTCTTCAGCTTTAATTCTTTTTGGCCTTGTTTTAGGATAGAATCCCTGGTTAATGGCATGGTATCTGAGGGCTCTGATGTCCACGATACTTTTTTTCTATCATTAATTAGTGAGTAAGAAAAATGATTTACTGGCAACCTAGAAGGAATTACTACAATCCAAAAAGTTAACTTAAACTCATGTTTAATTTCTTGGTTATTTGAGTGACAGAAAAAAATGAGTAAACAAATAAATAATTTAAATAATTCACAGTTCTTAACTCATGTCTAAGAGGGCAATAGCAATATATCCTCCTAGAAGTGAGGGACACAAGTCTAAGTGCCAGTAATCAGGCTGATTAGTTGACTTTGAACTTTTATTCTGTTTTTGCATCTAAGAACTTGAAGGAAATAATCAAATTTTGCATTATTATGTCAAACAGATCCTTACCACTTCTGAATTCAGCAAATGTCAAAGTTAAGTAAAAAATAGAAAAATTCTAAACAACCATTTCAATATATATGAAGGAACAGATAGATTTGTGTAATTAAAAAATTAGTTGAGCAGCACATTTTTATAAATAAATATATAATTATTTTAAATTAATCAGTAAAAAAGTAAATGCCTAGTTATTTCTCTATTGTTCACATTTTAGTAATTTTGAAGATGAGAACAATTTTATAGAACAGTATTGAAAGAGTTGCCAGAGATGAAAATATCTGGGGAAACTGACAGTCACTATGCGCTTGTTCTTAAAAAAAAAAAAAAAAAAAAAAAAAAAAAAAAAAAAGGTGTCATTTTTCTTCCAGGGGAAAAATTTTTTTCTGTTTCTTTTTCTGGGCCGTTACAAGGTACTTTGTAGTTAGTCTGCTATCCCCAATTAATGCCAACAATATGATCTCCAAGGGAGATGACTTTAATTCCACCTCTATTTCTAATTTCCTCACCAGCCAATTCTTCATAGATAGAAAGTCTGAGCTTTAATAATACAGGGCAATAGAGACAGGAACATTACACAGACTTCAGCTGAGAACTTAGAAGGGGAGAAAAAAAAACTTTAAAAAACCTAGTGTAGTTTCTTAGGCATGGATCTTTCCCTCTCTTTGACTGCTCTCAAACTTTGAGACTGTAAGCTTAAATCAACTTTACTTTCTGAGAAGGTCTTAGATCCCTAAATCCATATTTCTCCATACAGCTTGTCTTCTGCCATACTTTAATCCTTTTTGTTTTTAATTTGACTGTATCCTCTAAGAACCTTAAGAATTAAAAAAATATATTTGAGATGAAACATTTATTGGGGTCAAAAGTTACAATAAAAGATGCTGTTTGAGGGCATGAATTGAGTCTTGCATGTATTTATAGTGCAATAGTTTGCACATAATAAAGGTGTGTAATAAAATGAAGAGAATTTCTTTCATTGTACAAGATGATTTAAATGGAATCAGTGCACACAGTCATTGTGCACTATAATAAATTTCCTTCCCACTCAGACGTTCTTATCTTTGCTGTTACCATTCACTTCACTGGGAATATAGCACAAATTCACTTACCCATTCAGTCAAATGAAAACCATACTTCTGAGTAAAGTATTTAAATGTATAAATTAAAATTTCTAAGAGTTTTCTATTTCTCTGAATTCATATTGTCTCAAATTATATATGCTTTTGTGAACTTTTATACTGTATGTTGGATTGTTGTGGCCCTGTCTTCTTCCAACTGAAATTAAATTTCCTAAGAGAGTAAGTATTATTCACAGTGTACCTTCCCCAGAGTACCCAGCAGGAAACTCTGCACATCATAAATATTCAATGAGCGTGTTAAATAAATTCATTCTTTAAAAAACATGACAAACATTTCTCCTTTATTTCTCAAACCAGAGATTCAAATATTTGAATGACTACTTTAGGAATGTTCAAAGGCATTATAAAAAATAGTAAACAGTCTTCTTTTTGGTTTGTTTGCTTTTTGCTTGCATATGGCCACAATGGGTATAACCACTGTGATTAAAAATTAAAGATCTAAAGACTAGACAATATATTGTTTCTTATTCTAACACTGAGGCCTTGATAGAATACTTTTAATGAAAATGTTGTGTGGTCTATCAACAGACTATTTGCGTCTCCGAAAATTCATAGGTGGAAGTCTAAATACCCAATGTGATGGTATCTGGAGGTGGAGCTTTTGGGAAGTAACTAGGTCTTAAGGGCAGAGGTCTCATAAATGGAATCGGTGCTCTTATTAGAAGAGACACAAGATTAATAGATTAATCTCATAAATTGATTATATTATCCAATCTAAAAATGTACAGTGGCTGGCTGCTGTATAAAACAAGATCCAGCTAAGTCCTGCTTTAAAAAGACTCACTTCATCTTTAAGGACACATTGAAGACTGACAGTGAAGGGATGGAAAAAGATGTGTCATGAAATTGGTAACCAAAAAACAGCCGAAGTGGCTAAACATATTAGACAAAATACATTTTAAGTTAAAACTTGTAAACATAGACAATGAATCTCAGGATATAATGATAACAGGGTCAATTCATCAAGGGAATATAACAGTTGGTAATATATATGCACCTAATATCAAAGCATTTAAATATATAAAGCATATATGAAGAGATCTGAAGGGAGAAATACACAATAATAGTAGAGAACTTTAATACCCCACTTCGATACTATTATTGTATCAATACAATAATAGTACAGGACTTTAATGCCCCCATTTTCAGCAATGGATAGATCATCCAGGCAGAAAATCAAGAAGAAAATATAGGTCCTAAAATACACTTTATGTCAAAGGAACTTAACAGACACATACAGAATATTCCATCCAAAAGCAGCAAAATGGACATTATTTACAAGTGCACATGGAATATTCTCCAGATTAGATAATATGTTAGGCCACAAAATAGCCTTAACAAACATAAGAAAATTAAAATGGCATCAAGCATATTTTTCAACCACAATGGTATGAAATCAGAAATAAATGAATTTTGGAAAAATTACGTGGAAATTAACACACTCCTGGGACAACCAACGGGTCAAAGAAGAAACTGAAAGAGAAATGAAAATATCTTGAAACAAATGAAAACGTAAATACACATACCAAAACTTTTAAGATGCAGCAAAGGCAGTTTTAGGAGGGAAGTTTATAGTAATAAATACCTACTTCTTTAAAAAAATTAAAAAGATCTCAAATAAACAACTTCACTTTACACATCGAAAAATTGGGGGGAAAAAAAAGAGGGAGAGAAAACCAAGCCTAAAGTTAGTAGAAGAAAGGAAAATAACAAAGATCACAGCAGAAATAAATGACATACACACTAGAAACACAATTAGAAGATTAATGAAACTAAGAGTTGGTTTTGAAAAGATAAACTTAACAAACCTTTGATTAGACAAAGAGAATAACACTCAAGTAAATAAAACTATAAATGAAACAGAAGACCTGACAACTGATATCAGATAAATATAAAGGATCGTAAGAGACAACTATGAACGACTATATTCTAACAAATTGAATAGCCTAGAAGAAACGTATTCTTAAAAACAAAACAACAACAAAAAAAACACTTTCCAAAACTGAATCATGAAGAAATGGAAAATCTGAACAGATCAATAAGGAGTAAGGAGATTGAATCATTAATAAAAGTCTCTCATCAAAGAAAAGCTGAGGGCCTAATGGCTGTACTGCTGAATTCTACCAAACATTTAAATAACAAACATCAATTGTGAAACTCTTCCAAAAAGTAGAAAAACATGGAACAATTTCAAACTGATTTTGCAAGGTCAACATTACCCTGATGCTTTTACCAAACAAGACACTACAAGAAAAGAAAATTACAGTTCATCTATGATAAGCATAGATGTAAATATCCTCAACAAAACACTAGCAAATCAAATTCAACAACACATTAAAAACTTATACACCATGCTCAAATGAGATTTATGATTCAACATGTGCAAATAAATAAATGTGATACATCACATTAACAGAACGAAGGACAAAAAGTGTATGATCATCTCATTAGATGTAGAAAATCATTTGATGAAATTCAGCATCCTTTCATAATTAAAACTCTCAACAAATTAAGTATAGAAAGGTACCTCAGCACAATAAAGGCCACAGACGACAAGCCCACAGCTAACATCCAACACAGCACTAGAAGTTCTAGGCAGATAAATCAGGTAAGAAACAGAAACAAAAGGCATACAAATTGAAAAATAAGTAAAATTGTCTCTTTTGCAGATGGCATAATCTAGAAAACCATAAAGACTTCACCAAAAATCTTTCTGGACTAATAGTTGAATTAAGTAAAGTTCAGGATACAAGATCAACATATAGAAATCAGTGGCATTTCTATACACTAACAACCAATTATAGAAAAAATAAATTAAGAAAATTATTTCATTTACAAATAACATCAAAATGAATAAAATCCTTAGTAATCAGTTTAACCAAGGAGGTGAAAGATATGTACATGGAAAACTATAAAACACTGATGAAAAAAACTGAAGGAGAAACTAACAAATGGAAAGACATCCTCTGTTCATGGAATAGTAAAATTAACATTGTTGAAATGTCCACACTGCCTAAACCTATCTACAGATTCAGTGCAATCCCTATCAAAATGTCAGTATTTTTCACAGATATAGAAAAACAATCCTAAAATTTATATGGCACCATAGAAAACCCCAAAAAGCTAAAGTAATTTTGGGCAAGAAGAACAAAACTGGAGGCATCATACTTTCTGGTATCAAATTATATCAGAAGGCTATAATAATTAAAACAGTATGCTACTGGCATAAAAACAGACATGAAGACAAAGGAAACAGAATAGAAATTACTGAAACAAACTCATACATATATGATCAACATTTTTTTGACAAAACTGTCAAGAACACACAACCAGGAAAAAAAAATCCTCTCTTCAATAAATTGTTAGGAAAACTGGATATTCACATGCAAAAAAAGGAAAGAAAGAAATTATATCTTTATCTTAAACCATATACAAAAATCAACTCAAGGTGGATTAAAGACTTACATGTAGACCTGAAACCAATAAAACTCCCCCCCACCCCCAAATAGAAGAAAAACTCCTTGCCACTGGTCTATGGTTTTTGGATACTACACCAAAGCATAGGCAATAAAATTGCAAATAAACAAGTAGGATTTTACCGAACTGAACAGTTTCAGCAAAGCAAAGTAAATAATATAATGAAACCATATATCCAATAAGGGGTTAATATCCAAAATACCTAAGAAACTAAATATCAAAAAAAGAAACACACATACACACAGACAAATAACCCAATTAAAAAATAAGTAAAGAATCTAAAGAAACATTTTTCCCAAGAAGACTTACAAATAGCCAACTCGTATATGAAAAAATGCTCAACATTACTAATCATCAGGGAAATACAAATCAAAACAATGGGTTATCACCCCACACCTGTTAGATGACTATTAACAAAAAGCCTAATAACAGAAAGTGTTGGCAAAGATGTAGAGAAAAGGGAATCCTTGAAAACTGTTAGTGGGAATGTCAATTGGTTACAACTATTATAGAAAACAATATGGAGCTTCCTCAAAAAGTGAAAAATAGAACTACCATATGACCCAGAAATCCCACTTCTGGGTGTATATCCAAAGAAATCACTATCTGTAAGAGATATCTGCACTACCATGTTCACTGCAGCATTATTCACAATAGACGAATTGTAGAAACAATATAAGGATCCTTCAATGGATGAATGGATAAAGAAAATGTCATATATATACAATGGAATATTGTTCAGCCTTAGAAGAAAAACCTGCCATTTGCAACAACATGGGTGAACCTCGAGGACATTGTTGTTATGTATAATAAGCCAGACACACAAAAGCAAGTATTTCAAGAGCTCACTTATGCTTGGAATCTAAAAAAGTTGAACTCATAGAAGGAGAGAGTAGCAGGGTGGTTACCAGGTATTAAAGGAATGTTGGCAAAAGAGTACAGATTTTCAGTTATAAGATGCATTAAAAGTAAATAAAGTTGATATATGAGAGAGGTGATGGCTCTCTACTCTCTGCCATAAGAGGATATAATAAGCAGACAGCTGACTTCAAACCAGGGGGAGTGCCCTTCCCTGACATCAGATCTATAGGCACCTTGATCTTGGACTTCCTAGCCTCCAGAGCTGCGAGAATAAATGTTCATCATTTAAACCAGTTTGTCTAACATTATTTGTTACAGCAACCTAAGCTAAATAAAAAAAATATACTGTATCTCCTGTGATTGGTAAACTTTTCACTCCATATTTTCCACAAATATTTGTAGAATTTTTTAAAAATGGATAAATGTCATTGAAAAACTATCTTCTAGTCACTCTTCACCTCAGGGAGCTTGATCATTAACTGTAATGCCAGCTCTGCTTTCATGTGTACAGATGCCTGGCTGATTAGACGGCTGAGAAAGCACATTGAGTTCCTTGTCCTCAGAAGGTACATTTGTCAAAACCCCTATGTAAACAGAACACAAAGTCACTAAAAGATGAGGATGTCATCATAGGAGAAAACAGTAAAACTTTCTCTTTCCGGTTCAATAGTCCATTGTCAAACAGCCTCACAAGGTTTCACATCTCACTGTTTGGGAGGCACTGGGAACTCAAAGATACCAAAGATGTGACAAAATATAAAAAGAAAAGATAGTAATATCTGAAATAAAAATAGAACTGAATTAGTAGGAATGTCCTGGATGGGTCAGTGAGTTTCAAACTTTCTCTGCATTTATTTGCTGAGGAATGTAGAGAAATTGTTATTTAGGTCCTTTGCTTAGTTTTTAACCAAATTGTTGACACTTCAGATGTTTTTGTTTTTCGTTTTTGCTTTAGATTTTCAGGCATGAGAAATAACAAGCAGAACACCTTTGCTAATTATTATCACTGAAATTAAAGCATATTATGCTTCATGATTTTAAATGGACTAGAATTGAATTCTAAGAACACCTTAGTTCCTTAAAATATAGCATTTATAGTTTTTGTTTAAAACATTTATTTAAAAGATTTGTGGCAAAACAAGAGCTGTAAAAAGGTAAATTAGGACTAAGACTTAATAAGTCTCATCATTATATTTACATTCCGTGCCAAATTTATTAGTTTGAAAACTTTGTGCAGGTATCATTGTAATTATCATTTTTGTGAATTAATTTGTATCTATATAATGCATAGTACTGGTTAATATATATTATTTGTATTTTCAGATTTTTTTCAATAAACTGTTACTTTCTGAAATGCCTAAAGAATAGAGTGTTACAGGTCTTACTTAAGTAGAAAATTCTACCCATAGATAAATGTAAAAATACTGAAGGAAGATGCAGAAAATAGTTTCTAAATGGTCAGGGTTTGACTGCATACATTTTCAAGTGAGTACTTATTCTTATGAATCTTGTAATTCCTATATCTATATAGAATAAAGACCTTCATCGTATTATCAGAGGTACAAACTCCTTCCACCTTTTTAAACTCCTGTAGCATATGAAGTTTTCTGTTCAAGGCTTCTATTTAAAGTCTTTTCTTTATTATGTTCCTACAGGGATTTCAAGGGCTGCTTCTAGATCTCTTGCTTTCTACTTCAGTTTCAAAAAACCCTACTGGGGTTTCTATTTTTGTATTACTTCACCAGATGTCCAAACCATTTAAGACATGGCCTCTAAATCCTTGACAGCTATTTGAGGGTGTCAGTATGTTCTCAATTCATTTCATTTTTGCCTGATCTTGTCTTGCATTTTCCTATGCAAAGAATAAAACAAACATCTAAGAAGTGCCAACTGGGTGCAAGTCACTGTGCTAAGCATCAGGGGGACAATATAATACTTGTTTTCCCCTCTTAAAGAACTCAGACAAATAAAGGAGAATAGAATTTGTCAACATTTCTTATAGAGTCTACGAAATTGACCGCTACAATTTAGATTAACTCTCTTGTATCTTTTCTGAATTTCTGTTCCTCCATTTAGTACTAATTATTTAATTCTAGAATTATAAATTCACTATTTTTATCTTAGAGTGAATAAGTCTGTGTGACTCCTTTAACCTACTTCCCTCTTAATCATGCTTGCTACCATATTTGGTGCCCTGTCTTGTACCCAGTATTCCAACTAAGCAAAGCCATCAATCCCATCTACTCTAATACTTAGCAAAAAGGCTGGTGAGCTCTTCCTACCAAATTTAATGCCATTTTCCTAACAAATGTAATGTCGACAGTAACTCTTCTAATCTTGGTCTACATGAGGTAATTGGTTCAAACTGATGAGAACAGAACTGTAAAAACACTTTTATTGTGAAAACAGTTTTTGGTCACAAGGATTCAAAACAAATGATTTTGTTTTTGCCTTGAGGTTTAGGCTAAATCTCATGAAAAAGCAATGCAGTTGTTTTGAATTGGATTTTTCCAGTCAACCTATGTTCAAGAAGTAAGTTTATCCATATGGAACTTTGGTGCATCATTTGAGTATGCAATTAAAATAGCTGACAACACTAAAATAGCTATAAACAAAGGGTATTCATGAGAAAGAGAATGTTTTATAAATAGGAATAATTAATACCACTACTATTAATAATAACTACAATTGTTATTGAGCCTTTATTATATGTCATAATCTAAGGTGAGTGCTTCGTCTAACTAAAACCTTTCAGCTCTGTTTGACAGAAGACCTCAAATAATAGAGCTTTAAACAGAGTCTGAAATGTAAAAGTCTGAGAGAGCAACTAGAATCAGTGTCAGCCAGCTTGATGGGCATGTGGCCTGGGCGGTCACACAAGGTCCTGCTTAGTTTCATACTCTTCAGGAGCCATATTAAAATTCATATTATATGTACCGAATATAAATTCCTTGAATTTATGTTTGGTACATGAAGTCCAAGGGGAAAATGGCAGATGTGGATAAGACAAGGAGATCCATGCACTGCCTGCAATTCCTTGTGTCATTTGTGTATAACCTTCATGTGTCTAATAAGCATAGAATCCAAGCAAATCTACTGTATGTTTAAGTCCAGTGAAACTCAAAGCAAGTACAACATAAGAGTGTTATCTCTAAGACTTGGTGGGGTACTTAACACATCAGAGGTCACACTTTCTGCTCAAAGCAGAACTTGCTTCAAATGTGAAAAAAAAAAAAAAGGCAAGGACATTCTAAAATATGCAAACTACCAAGGAACCCTATCGAATTCTTTCTTACACAGGTTACTTACCTGTATTAGCTATCATTTACACTGATAAGGATGGTATAAAAGAAAAGGAAAGACATGGCAAGCTAGAGTTCCTTTTCCTTTCAGTTGCTCCTTACTCATCAGTAAGCCAATGTGGATAGTGTTGGCACAGTGTGAACTTACCTGGAAGTGAAATAAAAATTATTGTGTTAGTTATATTTGACATTTGCACTATTTTGGCATGAAGATGCATAAGATATTAAATACAAATTGTATAATTTCAGTAATTATGCATATAAATTAAATTCTCTTATATTTTCATTTAAAACTGGCATTCTAAACAATACAAAAATAAACACTAAAATTCATGCAAATAATTTACTAGTTTTTTTTTTTTTTACTTAGAATCACATTAAATAAGAAAAAAACGTCATAACAGGTCTACAGAGAGACGAAGGAAGAAAGGAAAAAGTTTTGCATTTATGTACGTCTAATGACATTTTCCCTGTTTTCCCTTGCTTTATAACAAGAGGATCCCACGTTTTCATTTTGCACTCGGCCCCACAAGTTGTAAAGACAGCCTTGCCAGCACTAATATGTGCCCCACAGTGTCAGAAACCCAAGTTTCTTCTATCCTGTTGCTGCATTATCTGTGGCCTTACTGTAATGGTGCAGTATCAACTTCACAGGAAACACAATGCCAAAACAGATTAAGGTAAAGAACATACAATGCTTTCTCTTTCGGTGAGTTTAAGACAAATGTGACAAGATTCTTCTGCCTTCTATGGTAAATCAGAATTTTGTCATATAAATACAACCAATGCAAGCAAAGCTGGGATATAACATCTTTAATGACCAGTTAAATTTTATAGGTTCCTTTATCAAAGAAAAAAGTGGATACTGGGACATAACTTGCTGTATCTGCCATGCAAATTAAAAACGAAAGGCTGGGAGGAATCAAAGAATGGCAAGGTGGCACAAAACTGGACATACTGGGAAAGATTTTCCCCTGAGGAAAGGTGTATATCAAAAAAGAGAGAGAAACAAGTGGAGAGGGTATCTGCATTAGTGAGGAGATATGTTAGGTAAAAAAAATAGAAGAAAAAGTGATATTACTTGAAGAATATTTTAAAGAATGAGCCTAGGCTGGATTCACAAAGATCAAAAAAGTTGGCTTGTATCACTGGCTATGTGACTTGGGGCAAATGACTTTATTTAAATTATAAATTCCTACTTCACAGCATATTTTTCTAAGAATTACAAGTAATATGTTTAAACTGCCTAACACAGTGTCTGACATATAATAAATACTAGTTCAATCATCATTTTAATTTTCAGTTTTAAGATGAAAAACACTTTTATTAATTCTACTGTGTTTTGTATCTATGGTAGACATTTTATTTCAAAGTAGTATTTTAAAATGAAACAAATATAACATTTATCAATGTATCACTATTATTAATATATTAGTTTTAATAAATATTGTAATATATGAAAACTATATCAATATACATGTAAAACATGTAAATGTTAAAGCAAAGCATTTTAGCTAAACTTAAACTGTACCAAGAAAAGGATAATCTTGAAGTATTTTCTTATTTAAATCCTCCTATCTAGCAACTTGGAATTATCTATTATGTACTATGTTAATAAAAACTTATAACTCTATTGCTAGCCTGCAATAGACAGACATCTTGAACTCATTTTATCTTTGTCCTCTGTGTTCAGTTTGGTGTCTGTATAATTGGTTGGTCATACTGCACAAAATCATATAAATACATTTAATAATAGACTGAACTTGAAGTACCTTTTATTTAATTAACTTGAATAAAGTGTATCAGCATTTTGGAGAACTGAATAATTAAATAGATCCATATTATTATCCCCATTTTATAGATGGAATCATAGATACAGAGATATTAAATAATTTGCTGAAGAACATAGATTCAGCCAATAGCAGGGATAAATTGGGACACTCAAATTTTGCATTAGGAGAAAAAGTTCAGCAGAAATTTCTGCTACATCTGTTATTCTACATAGAACACTAAATTGAAATTATTACAGTTCTCATTATTAATATTCATTCAGTATCAAAAATATGCTAGGTACTATAATATACACAGAATGAGATAAAACCCCCTAATCCCAGTTCAACTATATATCTAATCCTCCCAACTTATTACTAGTACATCCAAATGGGTGTTTTATCACCTTAATTATTTTCAAGGAATGATGCCAATAGCAAACAATCTTGTAAATCTAATTGCTAAAGATAATACATCTCATGTTCACCCAAGTAATACTAAACTTTTCTATTATAAAACTGAAGGCAGTGTTTGAAAATGCATGCTATGCCCAAAAAAAAAGAACCATGGGCACCCACTATAAATTGGACAGCCCTATTAGTGAACTTACTAATTTGGATTGTGTCCATATACCAATAGTAAATTTTAGTCATAATTTTATAGAAATATTCTTATTCTATTGATAAATGAAGGAGATACTGTGCTAGCTACCTTTCATTCTCTGTAAACAATCTTCCCAAATACCCATGAAGTATATATTATGCCTAGTGTACATGCAGGAAGAGAAGGTTCTAAAAAGTGATGGAATATGTCTAAGGACACATAGTAAGATGACGAATGCATAGCTGGGCTTTAAGTAACTCTAGTTCTTTCCATTCCAACACAATTACTCTCTATTGCTGTACAACTTTTGGCTAGTCTTAAAACATACCACTAGGTTCAAACCTTAAAACATACCACTAGATATGTGTTACAACTTTTAGAGAACTGAATAATTAAATAGGCCTGTATTATTATCCCCATTTTACAGATGGAATCATATGTACCAAGATATTAAATAATTTGCTGAAGAACATAGATTCAGTCAATAGCAAAGATAAATTGGGAGTGATACTCAAAATTTGCACTAGGAGAAAAAGTTCAGCAGAAATTTCTGCTACATCTGTATTCTACATAGAACACTAAATTTAAATTATTACAACTCCAAAAGTTACACAACAATAGAGAGTAATTGTGTTGGAATGGAAAGAACTAGGAGCAAACTATCGCAAGGACAGAAAAAACAAACACTGTATGTTCTCACTCATGGGTGGGAGTTGAACAGTGAGAACACTTGGATGCAGGGTAGGGAACATCACACACTGGGGCCTGTCATGGGGTGGAGAGAAGCGGAAGGGCTAGCACTGGGAGAAATACCAATGTAAATGACAAGTTAATGGGTGCAGCAAATTAACATGGCACATGTATACATATGTAACAAACCTGCACGTTGTGCACATGTATCCTAGAACTTAAAGTATAATAATAAAAATAAAGACAAAAGAGAAATTGTAAAAAAAAAAAAAAAAAAAACTAAAATACAAATGTATTTGTACATTGCCCATTTTTATTTTGATCGTTAACATTAAAATTACTGATATATTTGAATTTATTTTAATAATATTAGTTTGTATTTTTAAAAAAAGGAAGAAAACTTCCTCTTTTTCTTGTCTTTTGTGGAATGATTTCTTTTCTTCCCTTTTCTTGCTACCGGTTTGGAAAACTTACATTCTTTTTCTATTTTTAGTAGTTATCCCTAAATGTTTAGATATACATATTAGGGTTAAGCTAAAAGCTAATCAATTTCTCTTAGTATTCTACTATGTGACCATACCAACATTTACTTCATAGTCCTCTATTAACTTTAGATTATTTCAGTATTCAGTACATTTTCAGTATTAAAAGAATTCTATAATGAGTATTTCTCTCTCAATATTTATCTGCATATTTGCATACCTGTGTGACTATTTCTATAGTACAGACCTTTAACAATGTAATGATTATGTCAGAAGTTATATACATTTAACATTTTGATAGATATTTCTAAATACTGCCCAAGAAAGATATATGCAATTGTACTGACACTAAGAGTGTGTGGGCATACCTGTTACCCTTTAACATCACCAGTTCTTGTTCTCCTGTTTCTCCTTCTCGCTTTTTTCTCCTTAATTTTTAATCTAATGGGCAAACAGAAAGCATCTCATTGTTGGATACTTTGTTTGGAACTTTTTTATTATGGTAAAATTTATACAATACTTGTTTTGATCACTCCTGAGTGTGCCTTAACCATTTGCTAGTGGCATTAGATATAGCCACAGTGTTGTGTTACCATCACTACCATTTGTACCTAAAACTTATCTCCAACAGTAACTCCATACCCATTAAGCAATAACCTCAGTCCTACCCACTCCCCCTAGTAACTTCTCTTCTACTTTCTGTCTCTATGAATTTGCCTACTCTATGTACCTTATTTGAGTGGAATTATACAGTATTTTTCCTTTAGTGTCTGGCTTATTTGCATAAGCATATGTTTTCTAGGTCCATCCCTCTTACATTATATTTAAAAATTTCATTCCTTCTTTTAAGGCTCAGTCATATTCTACTTTAGGTATATACCTGTCATCTGTTAATTGACACTTGTTTCCGTGTTCTAGCTACTAGGAATAAGACTTCTGTGAGCATGGATATAAAAATATCTGAGTCCTTACTTTCATTTTGGAGGGTATATATCTGGATGTATAATTGCTTATCATATGGTAATACTATTATTAATTTTTCCAAGAACCGTATTACTTTCTCTATAGTGGCTGTAGCATTTTATGCTCCTACCAGCAAGACACAATTCTAATTTCACCACATCCTCTCAAAGAGTTATTTCTTTTTTGTTTTCTTAATAATAGCTATCTTACTTGATGAAAAGTAGTAAATGTAATTTCCACTTTCCTTTTTTTTTCTTCCGAAATGGAGTCTCGCTCTGTCGCCTGGACTGGAGTGCAGTGGTGCAATCTCAGCTCACTGAAACCTCCACCTCCTGGGTTCAAGAGATTTTCCTGCCTCAGCCTCCTGGGTAGCTAGGATTACAGGCATGTGCCACCATGTCCAGCTAATTTTTTGTATTTTTAGTAGAGATGGGGTTTCATCATGTTGGCCAGGCTGGTCTTGAATTCCTGACTTCAGGTGATCCACCCGCTTCCACTTTTCTAATGATTAGTGATGTTGAGCATCTTTCCATGTACTTACTAGCCATTTATACATTTTCTTTAGAGAAATGGTGTGAAGTGGTATACACTGTCCATTTTCAGAAGGGGCCTTTCAAAAATACATTTGGCCAGGTGCAGTGGCTCACGCCTGTAATCCCAGCACTTTGGGAGGCTGAGGCATGCAGATCACGAGGTCAGGAGATCAAGACCACGGTGAAACTCCATCTCCACTCAAAATACAAAAAATTAACCAGGCCTGGTGGTGGGCGCCTGTAGTCCCAGCTACTCAGGAAGCTGAGGCAGGAGAATGGCATGAACCCAGGAGGCAGAGGTTGCAATAAGCCAAAATCACGCCACTACACTCTAACCTGGGTGACAGAGCAAGACTCAATCTCAAAAAAAACAAAAAAACAACAACAAAAAAACAACTTTTAAGCAAATATAAAATATTCTTACAATTGACAAAGTTTTAACAATAGAATAACCTATAATATTAAATCTGAGATAACAATTACTATTTTTCTTCATCCAATATTTTACCATACCGGATATAAATTTATATACACATACACACACACACACACATATACATATATACGCATTTGTGTGTATAATGCTGGGCTCAAAAAACAATACCCTGAAATACGACATTTTGATATAGTGAATGAAAGCAGCAGCCTCAAGATCTCCCTCTGACCCTCTCCCACCTCCCTGTTTCTGAGACATTCTTTCTTTCCTGAAGCTCTGAGAGTGACTCTCTCTGAAATTTCCATATTTGACTAAGAAAATCTTCCTTCCTTCCTCCCTCCCTTTCTCTTTCCTTCTTCTTTTTCCTTTCCCTTTCTTTCTTTCTTTTCTTTCTCTTTCTTCCTTTTTCTTTCTTTCCTTCTTTTTTTCTTTCTCTTTCTTCTTCTTCTTTTTTTTGAGAGACAGGGTCTTGTGCTGTTGCCCAGGTTGGAGTACAGTGTTGTAATCACAGCTCAATGCAGCCCCAAATTCCTGGGTTCAAGCAATCATCCCACCTCAGTCTTCCAAGCAGCTGAGACTACAGGTGCACACCGCTACACCATGCAATTTTTTTTATCTTTGATTTCTGTGGTGATAGGATGTAGCTATGTTACCTACGCTGGTTTCAAGCTCCTGGTCTTAAGCAGTCCTACAGCTTTCCAAACAGCTGGGATTACAGTCACGAGCCACCATGCTTGGCAGAAAATTTCTTTTCAAAACAAATGGAAATGTCTTAACTCCCCATCCCTGTAATCTCATCAAATAAACAGGAAAGATTAGCCACTCAAGAAGAGATTGGAGGACTTCACCAAGCCCCAACAAACTTTTATCTATTCTTTTGAGAACAGCTCCAGGAGATTACCTGGGGCATTTTATCTGCATGATAAAATAATCTTTGTTCACAGTAAACTTCCACCCCTAACCTTACCACCATCTCCCCAAAGCTCAGAGAAACTTCTTCCCAGACCATCGTTCCCTGGGAACATCCATTTCCACTAGAAATAATTTACTTCCACATCCCTACTTCCTTCCCCCATTAAGAGGGTTTTTAAAGCTCAACCATCTGGTCTTTCTTTGAGTATTTATATTTTTTGCATGGCTCTCAGGCTTATGCACATTAATACATTTGTTGGTTTTTCTCTTGTTAACTTGTCTTCTGTTATAGTAGTATTGCCTGTGACCCTTAAGATGGGGAAGAAAAAAATCACCACCTTTCCACTTCTGCAATATATATAAACCATTAAAATGTTTATTTAAAAGTGATAAAAGATCTGCAAGGCAAGGTGGCTCATGCCTGTAATACCAGCACTTTGGGAGGCTGAGGTGAATGGATCACCTGAAGTCAGGAGTTTGAGACCAGCCAGACCAACATGGAGAAACCCCATCTCTACTAAAAATACAAAATTTGCCAGGCATGGTGGTGCATGCCTGTAATCCCAGCTAATCAAGAGGCTGAGGCAGGAGAATCGCTTGAACCCAGGAGGCAGAGGTTGCAGTGAGCCAAGATCATGCCATTGAACTCCAGCCTGGGCAACAAGAGTGAAACTCTGTTTCTACACATATATATATGTGTGTGTATATCTATCTATCTATCTATGTATCTATCTATCTATCTATCTATATATATATATATAATTTTAAAAAGTAAAAGTGATAAAAGATCTTTGTCAAAAGTAAAATGTTTTGCTCCCTGAGAGGCACTGTTAAAGAAACTGAAAATGATACCAACTGGGAGAAAATGTTTGTAAAACATATACCGGATAGCTTGTATCCAGAATAAATAAAAAGTTCTCAGAAATAAATAATTAAAAAGTAATCAACTCAAATGTTAACAAATAAGTGAAAGATTGAAACAGACACTTAACTCAAGAAGAGATATTTATGGCAAATAAGAACAAGAAAAAGTGTTCATTATCACTAAACATTAAGGAAACGCAAACTAAAAGCACAGTGAAATTCCACTTTACACCACTAAAATGGCTAAAGTTAAAAAGACAGATAAAATCAAGTACTGATGAGGATGTGAAGCAGCTCAAACTCTCATACATTTCAGACAGGAATGCAAAATTGTACATTTACGTCAAAAACTATTCCAGTTCCTTATACAGTTAAACATTGAATCAAGTGACCAATAGCTTAACAATTTCACTCCTAGATATTTACCCAAGAGAAACAAACATATTTCTACATAAAGACCTACGTGCAGTCTTTCACGGTTGTTTTATTCTTAACAGTCGAAAACTGGAAACAACCCAAACACTCATTATCTGATGAATTAATGAACAAATTATTGTGTAATCATACAGTGGCATGCTAGTCTTCAAACAATCATACTATTGAAATACACTATAAACATGGATGCTGCTCAAAATAATAATAAGGGAAAGAATGCAGACAGATGAAAACATAGTTCATGATTCCATTTATATAATAAAAAAAAGACAAAACAATAGTAACAGAATGCAAATCAGTGATTGTTAGAGTTAAGGTCTGCAAGAGAAGATTAACTGTAAAAGGACAGGAAGGAACTTTTAGGGTGATGGAAATGTTATGCACACTTTCTTTTGACATAAGAATACATATATTTTTTAAAATTTGGAGTATACATTTTAAAGTGAATTTTATTGTTTGCACACTATAGTTCAATAAAGCTGATAAAAAAAAATACCAGTACATCTTCATATTTTTCTCCTGAAAAGTAACTATATATTATGTAGATATGGGAACAGTAGGAAATTTAATTACTTTTATTATTTACCATATTATTTACCAAAAATTTTACTCATTCACTATGTCAAATGTTGTAATCTCAAACTTTGCAGAAAGTTCTATTAATGGAGGAACAATTCCACTGTACTATTTAATAGTGGTCTCAAGAAAGTAAATCATAAAAAGTAACTGTCATCCTCACAAAGTATGCCTTCCCAAATTCTGCAGAGCTTCTTCAGTGCTGCCTAGAAGATATCCTTAGATGTCTGATAAAGGAGCTAGTCATCGTCAAATTTTTTCAATCATGCTTACAAAGTCAAGGCTGAGAGAGGTACCTTTTTTTTTTTTTTTTTTTTTTGGCCAACTTTTTTTTTATAATTTAGTCAATATTTTAAAAACAAGAAGCTTTACATAAAATTTTATCTTTTCTTGAAAGAAACTGGTGAGAAGAATATTTTATTTAAATAATGTCATATGAGACCACACATATTATTGCATGATTGCTTTTTCTTTTCTAAATTGCTTATTGATATTTGCATTCAATTAAATTTGTTCTTTTCTTATCGATGGCTAAGATTTCTGATTATAAGAAATCTTAGCCATCTAGTCCTTTGCTTCATGAATATTTTTCCCATTTGTTCTTTAAATTTTGCCTTCTTTCATTGTTTAATTAAGGTTTTAATTTATGATATGGTTTGGCTCTGTGTCCCCACAGAAAAATTATCGTTAGTTTCCATAATTCCCACCTGTTCTGGGAGGGAATCGGTGGGAGATAACTGAATCATGGGAGCAGGTCTTTCCTGTGCTGTTCTTGTGATAGTGAATAAATCTCATGAGACCTGATAATTTTATAAGAAGCAGTTTTCATGCACAAGTTCTCTCTTTGCCTGCTGCCATCCATGTAAGATGTGACTTGCTCCTCCTTGCCTTCCACCAGGATTGTGAAACCTCCCCAGTCATGTGGAACCGTTAAGTCCACTAAACTTATTTTTCTTCCCAGTCTTGGGTGTGTCTTTACCAGTAGTGTGAAAACAGACTAATGCAGTAAATTGGTACCAGTAGAGTAGGGCACTGCTGAAAAGATACCCAAAAATGTGGAAGCAACTTTGGATTGGGTAACAGGAAAGGTTGGAATAGTTTGGGGGGCTCAGAAGACAGGAAAATATGGGAAAGTTTGGAACTTCCTAGAGAATTGTTGAATGGCTTTGCCCAAAATTCTGATAATTATATGGACAACAAAGTCCAGGCTGAGGTAGTCTCAGATGGAAATGAGGAACATGTTGGGAACTGGAGCAAAGGTGATTCTTGTTATATTTTAGCAAAAAGACTGATGGCATTTTCCCCCTGCCCTAGCAGGAGGGTGCATGTGTCTAGGAATGTATCCATTTACCCATTTCTTCTAGTTTTTCTAGATTATTTGTGTGGAGGTGTTTATAGCATTCTCTAATGGTAGTTTGTATTTCCATGGGTTCAGTGGCAATATCCCCTTTATTATTTTTCATTGTGTCTATTTGATTGTTCTCTTTTTCTTCTTTATTAGTCTCGCTAGCAGTCTACTTTGTTGATCTTTTCAAAAAACCTGCTCCTAGATTCACTGATTTTTTGAAGAGTTTTCCATGTTTCTATCTCCTTCAGTTCTTCTCTGATCTTAGTTGTTTCTTGTCTTCTGCTAGCTTTGAATTTGTTTGCTCTTGTTCCCCAGTTCTTTTGTGATGTTAGGGTATTGATATTAGATCTATCCTGCCTTCTCCTGGGGGCATTTAGTGCTATAAATTACCCTCTAAATTCTGCTTTAGCTGTGTCCTAGAGATTCTGGTATGTTGCATCTTTGTTCTTATTGGTTTCAAATAACTCATTTATTTCTGCCTTAATTGCATTATTTACCCAGTAGTCATTCAGGAGCAGGTTGTTCAGTTTCCATGTAGTTGTGCAGTTTTGAGTGACTTTCTTAATCCTGAGTTCTAATTTGCCTGCACTATGGTCTGACAGACTGTTATGATTTCCAATTTTTTTTTTTTTTGCATTTTCTGAGGAGTGTTTTACTTCCAATTATGTGGTCAATTTGAAAATGAGTGTGATGTGGTGCTGAGAAGAATGTATATTCTGCTGATTTGGAGTGGAAAGTTCTGTAGATGCCTATTCGGTCTGCTTGGTCCAGAGCTGATTTCAAATTCTGAATATGCTTGTTAATTTTCTATCTCACTGATCTGTCTAATGAGGGATGTTAAAGTCTCCCACTATTATTGTGTGCGAACATCAGTCTCTTTGTAGGTCTCTAAGAACTTGTTTTATGAATCTAGGTGCTCCTGTATTGGGTGCATATATATTTAGGATAGTTAGCTCTTCTTGTTGCATTGGTCTGTTTACCATTATGTAATGCCCTTCTTTGTCTTTTTTGATGTTTGTTGGTTTGAAGTCCGTTTTATCAGAGAATAGGATCGCAACCCCTGCTTTTTTTTTTTTTCTTTCCATTTGTTTGGTAAATATTCCTTGATCCCTTTATTTTGAGCCTATGTGTGTCTTCGCATTTCAGGTGGGTCTCCAGAGTACAGCACACATCAGAGTCTTGACTCTTCATCCAATTTGCAAGTCTGTGTTTTTTAATTGCGGCATTTAGCCCATTTACATTTAAGGTTAATATTTCTATGTGTGGATTTGATCCTGTCATTACAATACTAGTTGGTTATTTTGCTTGTTAGTTGCTGCAGTTTCTTCACAGTGTCGCTGGTCTTTACAATTTGGTTTGTTTTTGCAGTGGCTGGTAGTTTTTCCTTTCCATATTTAGTGCCTCCTTTGGGAGCTCTTATAAGTTAGGCCTTGTGGTGACAAAATCTCTCAGCATTTGCTTGTCTGTAAAGGATTTTATTTCTCTTTCGCTTATGAAGCTTAGTTTGGCTGGATATGAAATTCTAGGTTGAAAATTCTTTTAAGAACATTAAATATTGGCCCTCATTCTCTTCTTGCTTATAGGGTTTCTGCAGAGATATCTGCTGTTAGTCTTATGGGCTTCCCTTTGTGGGTAACCTGACCTCTCTCTCCAGCTATCCTTAACATTTTTTCCTTCATTTCAACATTGATGAATCTGATGATTATGTGTCCTGGGGTTGCTCTTCTCGAGAAGCATCTTTGTGGTGTTCTCTGTATTTCCTAAATTTGAATGTTGGCCTGTCTTGCTAGGTTGGGGACGTTCTCCTGAATAATATCCTAAAGACTGTTTTCCAACTTGGTTCCATTCTCCTCATCACTTTCAAGTATACCAATCAAACATAGGTTTGGTCTTTGTTAACAGTATGTTTGCTTACAAAATTTCTCATTTTTCAGTATGAAAGACTTTATCTTTATTCTCTAGGATCAACTGCATTTATATCTGTGAGTCCAGTGAATTTACCCTAAAGTTGTGATTCCCTTCAGAGAGCACCTCTGTCTCAGAATTTAGCCAAGGGCTGCCTTTGTAGACCTCCTATCACTACATTTTCTTCTCTGGAATCTTCCTACTCTCTTTTGGGATGGACTGTGGATTCTGGTTTGAGTGATAATAGTTTTGACTCCTAGCAGAGGCAGATGAACACTGGAATTACATGTCATTCCAATGAAAGAGTCTTGTAGGAATTATGCATGTTTTGAATAAATTTCCTATAACTAGACATATATGGTACCTTCTTCTTAAAACAATGCTTTAAAAAAACACCATAAAGACACTTACAGGTATATAAGAAATATTATAAATTTTTCTTACATTGTATAAAGTTAGAAAAATTGTGGCTTTTCTGTTATAAAATATAAGCTCATCAGCAAAACGATAACTTTATGTTCCCATCCTAATTTCAATATAGAGTCAAATATTTAATTGCTACTATGATTATTCATTTTTGTTCAATGTCACTCTGTGTATTCTAGCCAAATTTCCTGATTTAAAATAATTACTGAACGAGATCGCCTAAAGAGATGTGTCTCATTGTGAAAAAGTTTGATTCTAATTTTTTACCACTTTAAAATACTCAATTTGACACTGACCCATGTTTATTTGACCATGAAATATTTGCATTGCACTTTATACTATGAAGAATGCTCCTATCAAGATACGTTCTATGAAAGAAAATATACATTATATGCCTTAAACATGTCACTAAACCTTTATAAGATTAAAATGAACATTTATACATGAAAGTTCACTTCCCAAACTGGATGACACTGAGGTGGTATTAACAGTAATCATAAATGCCTGATTTAGAAAGAAAAGCAACATTATTTTCTTGAGGAAGTGATGACTCAAGGGACTGATGATACTCAACTCTAGGTCTCAGGTTGAATCCAGTAGAGGTAGAAATTGATTGGAAGTTGCTGTCTTCTGACATGTATATAGTGATCTATGTGTATAAATTGATGGTTATAATCCTAATAAAGAAGAGTCAACATCCTAAAAGTTGCCACCGCAATGAGAATTAATTGCTACCCTTCTTAGCAGCACTGGCAGCTACTATGCTAGAATGGCAACCTTTCCGTCTCTCAACCTAACTAGTTAAAGAAAAATGGGGAAACTGGCAAATGCCATTTTGTATTCTTCAAGCAATAGAAAACCTAAAACTGAAGGAAACCACCTCCATTAATTCATCAAATCTTGGGCCAAATGCCATAGCTATGAGAAAAGTAAGCAATAGAAAAATGAAGCTCTGTTCATTTTAGAAAAGTTGCAGGCTCCATTTGTTGATGGCTTATATTTTAGTAGGGGAGATAAAACAAGTACACAGACAACTACAGAATAAGGAAGAAAGGCATACGTGCCTTCAGAGGAAAATAAATAATTTCCTCTTCCCAGCATTCAGAGATGTGACATGGGGAGAATCTGGGTAGATGGAGAAGTAAAGAGGCAACACAAAACTGAAACAAGAAAATCCATTTTTATTCACTCTTCTAAGCCATCAATTTATTCAACTCATTAATCTTATTCTTTGGATTGTTAAATTTGTCATCAAAAATCAATTTGACATACTATCTTGAATGTACATTTCATATTAATTATGGACTTCATAACAGTAAGTTTAAATATTACTGAGTCACACTTTCATTCTACGTGGTCTTTCAAAACAGAAAGAAACCAGTTCAGATGAAAGCCAGATTCTAGCAAATATAAAATAATAATCTTTTAAGACACCATGCCTAAAACACACTTTCACCAAAATAAACATACATTCTAAAAAATATAATTAAAAATTATTTTCATTCAGCACCACTTAATTTTATCAATGGAATTTTTATAAATACCAGTGAGTAGTAAAAATATCATAATGATTGCTCATTTACTTAATGTACTGCACAAAACATTTTCCTTAACTGGGTGACTTTCTTTTGAGAAGTAAAACCAATTTTGCACCATAGTGAATCATAAAATATATTTCAGTTTAGAGTAAGTACTGAATCTTAGTAATCAAAAGACTATATACTATAAGGTGAATATTTTTTATAGTCAAAATGTGTAGACATAATACAGTTAATAAAGAATTAATATAAGGCCTAAATAGAGTTAGCAACATACCTTAGAGCAAATCTGAACTTTCTTTATTAGTGAATTAATTTGTCCACTGGATAAGAAAAGGTTGAAATCTACTTCCATTTGTATAACTAAATTAATATGCAACCAGAGTAAGACAGCTAACTTCTCAGAGACAGACTGTCATCTATAAAACTGAACGGAAGAGAACTGTAACAGAAGAGCAGTTTTCGGAATCTGTTTAAAAAGTAGAACTCACTTTTTCTCACAAAAAATTCTTACTTGAATCCCATAGATATAGTTCAGATAAACAAGTAGTGTCTATAGTTTAAAGGAGGAAGAATCCTTGCTGATGCTGTACAACCTAAGGTACACTAGCAGATGAAATCACTACTATTGATGATGCAAAGAAATTTCAAAAAGATAAAATAGTATTTAGTGAATATTAAGAGAGTCAGGAATTTGAAGAGAAAATGGATAATTTGTAGCAAGGTGAGCACAACAGTGTTATTTACTCTGTAGGATTTTTAGGAAGGTCAATAAAATAATGCATGTAAAACACATGGCATGAAGTTCGACAAGCTCGTGGATGGTGAATAAACAATTGTTTCTTCTCTCCCTTCTTCCACATGCTTCAATTCCATCATTCTTCTGTAGCATTATAACTTTAGCAAGATTTTCTACTTTCAAATGCTAACTACTTTCAGTAAAAAACTAAACCGTACATTCTCAAAGAAAGCAGTATTACTTCTAAAAGGGCAAATGTTGGTTATTGATAGATGAAAACAATCATGTTTTTATGCCTAAAACACAGGTATACATAAACATAAATACAATATATGTGTGATATTATTTCATGAATTGACAACTAGGAAAAAATATCCAAAAACATTCCTTAGAAAGGTGACCAAGGAGAAAAGGATAAAAAAGCACTGGATTAAATAAACAATTTGAAGTTGCATTCATATAAACATAAAACTGATATTAAATCAGATGAATGTTAATTCATACTTTTAACCTTATCTACTAAATGCATACTATGTCTAGAACAATGTATTAGACACTGTAAGGAATAAAAAGATATGTAACATAGTCCATGAACTCAAGACACTCAAAATTCATCACTAAATGTTAACAGCATCAAATAGTACAAAGGTTCAGGAGTTCAGAGAAAGAAGCTATTTTCTTGCTAGAGTGATCAGAAAGCTTTCGGAGGAGGTGGTTCATCAGTTGACTTTTGAAAAAGTATACCTTAAATGATGAGATAAAGGCTGGAACATTTCAGAGCATAGGCCTAAACATAGGAACAAACAGGAAAAATAATACTGCAGGATGACTGGGAATGATCCAGAATAAGGCCAAATTAGAGAGCTGGGATTTTATATAATTGAGAATGGGAAACCAGGATGAGCTTGAAAAGAACACGCCTGGGGCTGGCAGGCCATTAAGAGGACACTCCTACCATGACTATCTAGGAATGAAACAAAAACTTGGGCCCGAAGATGATAGCAATGGAAATGCCGAAGACTCCAGAGACCTTAGTATCCTATTAGATATAGGGATGAGAAGGACAGTGAACGGTGGAAGTGAACGAACATAAGGCCTCAACTCTGCATGGCTAAGACAATATAAAAGTTGGTGCGAAAGTAATTGCGGTTTTCTCAATTAAAAGTAATTGTAAACATTACAATTGTCCCTAACAACCAGCTTCATTTACAAGATGAGAAAAAAGAATCTTTCTTGGCTACGTCAGGCTGGACAAACTCTACAAATCACACCAATAGTCATTGACAATGACTATTTTTACATACATGAATCCATGTTTGAGACCTGAAGAAAAATATCAGTATATCCCAAAGGAATATAATATTTTCCTTTTCTCTCATTTTTGGATAGGTTGCCATAGAAATTTATCCTGCGGGGATAAACTCCAAAGACAGCATTCACAGTTTATTTTAAGTCACCTGATGGATTAAAAAAGTTTCTAATAATCTAACTTAAATAACTAAAATAATTAAACACATGGTCAAATTTTATACTATGTACCCATATTATAAATGCTCCCATGTACAGTGGGACACATGCAATAATGAATCCCCCTTGAGTGGTATTTAGAAAATGCATACTATATTAGTCTGTTATCATGCTGTTCATAAAGATATACCCAAGAGACTGCATAATTTATAAAGAAAGAGAGGTTTACTGGATTCACAGTTCCATGCGCCTGGGGAGGCCTCACAATCATGGTGGAAGGTGAAAGGTACATCTTACATGGCAGCAGGTCAGAGAGAATGACAGCAAAATGGGAAACTCCTTATAAAAACCATCAGATCTCATTCACTACCACAACAACAGTATGGGGGAAACCTCCCCCATGATTCAATTATCTCCACTGGGTCCTCCCCAAACACATGGGAATTATGGGAGTACAATTCAAGATGAGATTTGGGTGGGGACACAACCAAACCATATCATATACCTTATCTCAAATTACAGTAGTCACTCCTCATCCACAGTTTTGCTTTCTGTAGTTTCAGTTACTTGTAAACAGGTCTGAAAATGCCTGCAGGTCAATACAGTGCAAGAAGATATTTTGAAAGAGATTACATTCACATAACTCTTATTACAGTATATTACAATTGTCCTATTTTATTCATTATTGATGTTAATCTTTGTGCCAAATTTCTAAATTAGACTTTAATCATAGGTATGTCTGTATAGGAACAAGCATAATGTCTGTGTGTGTGTGTGTGTGTGTGTGTGTGTGTGTGTGTGTGTGTGTGTATGGTTTCGTACTATACATGGTTTCAGGCATCTACTAACGGTCTCGGAACATTTTCCTGCAGATAAGGGGGGAATATGGTATTTAGGTCATTTTAAATTGAAGAACTAGTGAATGATGACAACAATGTAATCTACTAAATTACTTTATGTAGGTACCCTTGAGCTATATGCAATAGTAAAATAGATATCTTGTTTCCAGATACAATAATTAGTTGAAGGAGATAAATTCACTGGACAATAAATATGGAGTATAAAATAGAACTCATAAGAAGATAGAAAATATTTTCTGGGCCCCCAAATTGCTTGAACCCATCTAAAAGATAGCTCTTCTACAGTATAGATAGTGAAATAAGGCTCATAGGAGTAGATGACTGAGTTTACTGCCTCTCAAACTATAAAATGAAGCAGCCACCTGAAATGAGAAAGTGGCAGCAGATGGTTTCAGATACAGAAAAAAAAAAAAAAATCTCAAACTACTGGGGCATAAATCTCTCAAAGATGACAAAGAAAAAGACAGGAATAAGTCTCATTTGCTTTTTCATCTCATATTATTATTCTGCTTTTCTCTACTAATCTAAATTATGATGATATTTGAATAAAGCAACATCCAGTATATTAAATGTATTCTTCCATCATTTTTTCAATTTGCATTACTGGAAAGGTAGCAAGCATCACTGAAAAAAATATATGGAGAAAAATTACTTCTGTACCAGCTATCATTACCTAATGGTGGATAAATCTTCTGTCTAGATATACAATTTATTGGATGTACAGAAAAATGAAATAGGTTTACTCACAGGCGTAATCATGAATATTGACACTGATCTATGGTATGCACCTGGCACGATTCTCACAGGCTTCTCCCTCTAGAATGACAAATCATAAGCTTGTCCTGTAATTTATAACAGGTCAATTACTTCTAGCCCAACCAGTACCATCAGCTTGGTGTGTGACACGCTGCACACATTGTCCATTGACAATTGGTTCTGGACGGTCCCCTTCTGAGCACAAGGGGACTGTGAAACATGCCAAGCAAATAAAGTTGATTTGAGACTTTATCAACCTTTAACCCATGCCTTGTACTCAATTCTCAATTCCTTTTTCATTAAATATTAAACTTTTTTACAAGAAATTCCCAGCCTGCATTCTTGGCTAAAGCCAAGGCTGACTCTCCTAGTCTCTTTACTCTGTTCACTGTGATGAACAAAATAGAGACAACCAGTGTGAGTCTACCTCCCTCTCCAACCCCAGTCTTTGTTGGTGGAAGAGTTGCAACTACCTGCTTTACTTCAAAGGAATGAAGGTGTTTTTCCTTCAGGAATTTGCTTCACAACAACTCAACTTCTAATTGCTCTCTCCACGGTTCACTGACATTTCCACTTATGTCCAACAAGCGAGTAGCAACTCTATCTTACAATCTTTTTTGTTTGTTTTGCACGGATGTTTGTAAGAAGACACTTAAGGAACATTTAACTTCTGACTCTGTTTTTTAATACTTCTTAATCTACTTAAAACTACGAGCTTGGAAAAAAGTATTCCATCATTTCTAACTCTCAATTTCTTAATGAACTGCTAATACTGGAAAGTGATTAAAAAGTTACTCAGCTTTAAATGTAAGCATAAATGAGAACTTTAAGAACAATAGAGGGAACACTGGAAAAGAGTGGGGAAAGAAAGAATTATTAAGCAAGTAAGAATGACACAACTAGCATTTAATAAGAAAAAAGCATGCCATACAACAATAATAATTAGGATAATAAAAATCAGGCAGATACTTTTAGAGTTGAATAAGCATTCAATAAACATTTGAAGCTTAGTGTTATGATTTCCACATACATAAAATTAATAGTAACTTGGCATTAACAATTATCCAAGGAATGATTATGAAGGAAAAAGAAGACAGCAGAGAGTGGGATAGAATTGAGATTGCTTATATTTCTTTATATTGCTTCTTACTAACTTTGACATAATTGATTTCATTTTCATTGAGGCAAAATAGCATCTAAGCAAAACAAAAAAACAAAGTATCTTTTTTTTTTTGTGAGATGGAGTTTTGCTCTTGTTGCCCAGGTTGGAGTGCAATGGCACAATCTCGGCTCACCGCAACTTCCACCTCCCGGGTTCAAGCGATTCTCCTGCATCAGCCTCCCAAGTGGCTGGGATTACAGGCATGCATCATCACACCTGGCTAATTCTGTATATTTTTAGTAGAGATGGGATCTCTCCATGTTTGTCAGGCTGGTCTCGAACTACCGACCTCAGGTGATACACCCGCCTTGGCCTCCCAAAGTGCGGGATTACAGGTGTGAGCCACCGTGCCCGGCCAAAACCTAAAGTATCTTATTATGAAAGATTTGTATTTCTGGAATTTTCATATATATTCGAATTTGTTTGATTATGTTTTTTGGAGAGAAGCATCGAGATGTATAGTCCACAAATACCTCAAAAAAGAAAAAGAAATTCTCATAGTGCAAAAAATATGAAATAGATCAATATGCTTAAACAGTGATATTTCCCACTTTTTGTCAGGAAGATTTCAGCTCAAAAACTGTAAACATGAACACCTTATTGCAAAAGGGAAATATATGCCATATTTTAAAAATCCATGGATCAAACTCTAGTACTTTTAAACATAAGATTAAAACATCAGTGTTCAAATATTTTCCAAGAATAATTTAATAACATAATAACAGCCTAAATTAAATCATATTCTTCTAACTCTATTTTGAATGAAATATGGCCAGGCCTAAAATGCTGGCAACCCTGAACTACTGACA
This sequence comes from Piliocolobus tephrosceles, assembly GCF_002776525.5. Classification (NCBI taxonomy): domain Eukaryota; kingdom Metazoa; phylum Chordata; class Mammalia; order Primates; family Cercopithecidae; genus Piliocolobus; species Piliocolobus tephrosceles. The sequence goes on along the minus strand of NC_045447.1, from coordinate 87,348,447 downwards.
GACAATATAGCAGACACCTGACGTCTCATTTCCACCACGGAGCTAATGATCAAGTCTCTATTCCATATCATATCCATCTTTCATAAGGCCAAAACCAAATCCATTGCTGCAAATTAATGCTGTCATTATGACATTTACATGTCAAGAATTATTCAAGCTTGACTAAATCCCAAAGACCATACTAAATTTGTTGAACACTGCTTACCCATTTTAAGTTTGCTCTAAGTCAAGTAACTCTTTGCTAGAGAAAAAATGTATATCAGATTGTAAAGTAATTTCAAGATATAAAGCCTACTGGTAAACCTTAAAGATACTGCATATGGATATCATTAGAAAATGTATGGTATATATGAGCTATTTCTGAAGAACTCCAAACTCTATATCGAATAACATGTGTCTGACATACAGTATAAGCATTTTAAGTCAATAGTCTTTTCGATTTTGTTGAAGCTTCAAACAAGCATATTTTATCATGGTTCACAAATTCATAGGAGTGAAAGATACTCTAGGAATCATCTACATCAGTAAGAATAGTGTAAGTAATGCTGTGGCAACAAATTGCTGAAGAACTTAATCACTTAACACAGTGAAAGTTTATCATTCAAGGAAAGCCTAGACGACCCTCCAGGGCAGCTGTCCTCCATGAGATGATTCAGCATTTCAGATGCCTTCAGTTGTATGGCACCTCTACCTCAATATGTGATTCCACAATCCCTGTGGAAGGGGAAAATATCGTGGGCTAAAGCAGCTAATACTCATCACTTCAGCTTTTGTGTCATTATTCAGATAAATCAGTACCACTCCTAACTTCAATGGGACTTCATTGCATTCTAGAATGGGGCAAAAAGCAGAAACATTAGCAAGCACTAAGAATTTTTACTACATCATCTAATTCAATACTTTCATTTTCTGACTCATCAAAATGAGGCTCAGACCAAGGTAATAATATTCACAAATCAGACAGATGAAATCATAACATTGTTCACTAATAGATTATCAAATGAGAGTATCATGAAAATTATGGCTCTTAACCTGGATTGATAATAACTGAGAACATTGTTAGAGTGTTTCTTTGACTGAGGTACTAAAGCAGGAATTCAAAGTGAATGTTTTAGAAGTGAAAATCATCCAAGATTATGATATCTTCCATGTAATCCCAGAAGAGCAACCACAAACACAGGTAATGGTAATTACACTGGAGTATATTAGGAAATCCCTAACAGGTTATATCAAGACTGTGCTTCTGTTTCTATTATAAAATAACTTCACTATATCCTAGGGCCAGACATGGTCCTAAATGATTAATTGAGTTGCTTCCACTCAAACATTCTTAATACTTACCACACAGTCTCTTGAGAATAGTAAATAAAACTACACTTTACAGACATAATCCAAGCTTGTAGATGTTCAGAAGATTCTAGATATGTTGTTTCACCTGTAAGCAAACTGAGATGATTATGATGGTGGTTACATTTTCTTTGTATAGCCATCATAAAACTATTTAGACTTAAAATTAACCTGAATAAAATAGGCTAACTAACCTAAACTGAATATTATTTGACAGAAAACCAAATACTGTTAATATGGTTTGGCTGTGTCCCCACCCAAATCTCATTTTGAATGCCAATGTGTTGTGGGAGGTACCAGTTGGAGGTAATTGAATCACGAAGCATGTCTTTTCCATGCTGTTCTCATGAATATAGTGAATAAGTCTCACAAGATCTGATGGTTTTATAAGGGGGAGTGTCCCTGCACAATCTCTCTTGTGGCCTGCTGCCATCCATGTAACATGTGACTTATTCTTCCTTGCCTTCCACCATGATTGTGAGGCCTCCCTAGCCATGTGGAATTGTAAGCCCATTAAATCTCTTTCTTTTGTAAATTTCCAAGTCTCAGGCCAAGTAGAATTGTAAGCCCATTAAATCTCTTTCTTTTGTAGATTTCCAAGTCTCAGGTACTTCTTTATTAGCAGCATGAAAACAGAGTAATACAGCAAATTGGTACCAGTACAGTCAGGTGCTGCTGAACAGAGGCCCAAAAATGTGGAAGTGACTTTGGAACTGGGTAACAGGCAGAAGTTGGAACAGATTGGAGAGCTCAGAAGACAGAAAAATGTGGGAAAGTTTGGAACTCCCTAGAGACTTGCTGAATGGCTTTGCCCAAAATGCTGATAATGATATGGACAATAAAATCCAGGCTGAGATGTTCTCAGATGGAAATGAGGAACTTGTTGGGAACTAGAGCAAAGGTGACTCCTGTTATGTTTTAGCAAAGAGACTGGTGGCATTTTGCCTTTGCCCTAGAGATTTGTGTAACTTTGAACTTGAGAGACATGATTTAGCATATCTTTTGGAAAAAATTTCTAAGCAGCAAAGCATTCAAGAGGTGACTTGAATGCTGTTAAAAGCATAGTTTAAAAAGGGAAACAGTGAATAAATTTTGAAAATTTTGCAGACTGTCAATGTGACAGAAAATAAAATTCCATTATCTGAGAAGAAATTCCAGCCAGCTGCAGAAATGTGCATAAGAAACGAGGAGCCAAGTGTTAATCTCCAAGACAATGGGGAAAATGTCTCCAAGGCATGTCAGAGAGCTTTGTGGCAGCCCCTCCCATCACAGGCCTGGAGGTTTAGGAGGAAAAAATGGTTTCGTGAGCTGGGTCCAGTGTCTCTCTGCTGTGTGCAGTCTAGGGACTTGGTGTCCTGCATCACAGCCACTCCAGCCATGACTAAAAGGAGCCATGAAAAAGGTACAGCTCAGGCTGTTACTTCAGAGGGTGGAGGCCCCAAGTCTTGGCAGTTTTCACATGGTGTTGAGCTGCAGGTGCACAGAAGTCAAAAACTGAAGTTTGGGAACCTCTGCCCAGATTTCAGAGGATGTACGGAAATAACATAGAGCTTAGGACCTGGCTTCAGAGAGTACACAGCACCAAGCTTTAGCAGCTTCCATGTGGTGGTGAGCCTGTGAGTGCACAGAAGTCAAGAATTGGGGTTTGGGAACCTCTGCCTAGATTTCAGAGGATGTAAGGAAATGCCTGGATGCCCAGGCAGAAGTTTGCTGCAGGGGTATGGTCCTCATGGAGAATCTCTGCTAAGGCAGTGTCAGGCCTCTGAGCCCAAGCCTGCACGTATACATCCAGATGGCCTGAAGTAACTGAAGAATCACAAAAGAGATGAAAATGGCTGATTCCTGCCTTAACTGATGACATTACCTTGTGAAATTCCTTCTCCTGGCTCAGAAGCTCCCCTACTGAGCACCTTGCGACCCCTGCCCCTGCCCACCAGAGAACAATCCCCTTTGATTGTAATTTTCATTACCTACCCAAATCCTATAAAATGGTCCCACCCCATATCCCTTCACTGACTCTCTTTTTGGACTCAGCCCACCTGCACCCAGGTGATTAAAAAGGTTTATTGCTCACACAAAGCCTGTTTGGTGGTCTCTTCACATGGACACGTGTAACAGGCAGTGTACAAGGGAAATGTGGGGTTGGAGCCTCGACACAGAGTCTTTACTGGAGCACTGCCTGGTGGAGCCTTGAGAAGAGATCCACTGTCCTCCATAACCCAGAATGGTAGATCCACCAACAGTCTGCACCATGAGCCTGGAAAAGCTTCAGACACTCAATACTAGCCCATGAAAGCTGCCAGGAGGCGGGCTATACCCTGCAAAGTCACAGGGTTAGAGCTGCCCAAGGCCATGGGAGCCCACCTCTTCCATCAGCATTACCTGGATATGAGACATGGAGTCAAATGAGATCATTTTGGAGCTTTAAGATTTGACTGCCCTGCTGGATTTCAGACTTGCATGAGTCCAGAGTTCCTTTGTTTTGGCCAATGTCTCCCATCTGGAATGGCTGCATTTACCTAATGCCTGTATCTCCATTGTATCTAGGAAGTAACTAACTTGCTTTTGATTTTACAGGCTTTTAAGTGGAAGGGACTTGTCTTGTCTCAGATGAGATGTTGGACTATGGACTTTTGATTTAATGCTGAAATGAGTTAAGACTTTAGGGGACTGTTGGGAAGTCATGACTGGTTTTGAAATGTGAGTACATGAGATTTGGAAGGGGCTGGGGTGGAATAATGTGGTTTGGCTGTGTCCCCACCCAAATCTCATCCTGAATCCCCACATGTTGTGAGAGTGACCTGGTGGGAGGTAATTCAATCATGGGAGCAGGTCTTTCCCATACTGTTCTCATGATAGTGAAAAAGTCTCACAAGATCTGATGGTTTTAAAAAGGGGAGTTTCCCTGCACAAGCTCTCTTCTCTTGACTGCCACCATGTGAGATGTGCCTTTCACTTTCCACCATGATTGTGACACCTCCCCAGCCATGTGGAACTGTAAGTCCATTAAACCTCTTGTAAACTGCTCAGTCTCAGGTATGTCTTTAGCAGCAGCATGAAAATGAACTAATACATATAACTAAACCTAAACAATGTATTTCACAGAAAACCAAATATTGTCATCTGTGGTCAGAACTAAAATTTGTCACTTGAATTCTACTCTCTTCAAACATGCACAATTGAATAAAGAGCACAATTGAATAAAGAGCTAAGGTCTTATTTAAAAAATTAAGTGCATTATTTGGATACATCTGCTATCACAATTATCTCAATCTGTAGAAACAAAGGGAGGCATGCCAATGTTATTCATCCACTTACTTGTTTCATCAATTTTACCAATGTTCATTAACTTTTACTCTGAAAGTTCAAAAGTATCAAAAAAATTACAAAGAGTGAATTCTAGAAAGACATCTATTTCTTGGGAATAAGTCCTCTAATTCTCCAAAGTTAGTTTTGAAATCCCAAATTCCTTATAGTACAGTAATAACAGCAAGTCCATAATGATGCAAAAATCCACTGAGACTTATGGAAAACTGGTGTGTGCAACAGATATGCTTGTAATGTTGTTGTCAGTGGAATACCATTCTCCTATTATATTCCCTGGCCCTGGTATTTCATATGAGTCTGAAGGATCTAAGATCATGTAGTAGACATTATGGAAGGTATAAAACTAAATAAGCTGTAACATCAAATCTTAACTCAAATCTAGAGACTTTATTTTATAACTCATCAATAAAATAAGAAAAAAGCTGTCTGCTTAATTCTTACCCTATTATTTACTGTTTATTGTTTTATTTTAACTAGAATCACTTTTTTCCACTTCTCACTCCTCAAAAGATGCTGAGGATGATCATTACCAAAAGTTCACAAATATTATACCAAAACTGCATACAGGTCTTTGTGTAGCAAAGTTGCAATTTTACTGAAGAATATTCCCTTTTCTTATTCTTGGGCAATCAAAAGGGCACAATGTAGCAGGGACAGAAAAAAAAAATGAATGCTAATACCAAGATCTGACTTCATGGTGAAAGAGACAGCCATGTAAATTACGAATGCAATTTGGAAAATATTCCTTTTCCTCCTGGTGGGTTTAGAATGTCTCTGAGAATTACGATTTGTTGTTGGGACATGTCTTTGTGTGTAGGATCCAGCAGTTACCTTGTACATATGTGATGATTAGACAAACATGTTTACAACTCATGCTGGTGGTGAAAACTCTAAGTGGACTTGTGTTGAAATGCTCACTTCTACCCTGGACTATTTAATAAAATGTGCTTCTCTCCCCAGGCTGTCCCTAGAATGTCAAAGTGCTATTGACTGAATACTCTAACTTGGAGAAACCTACAATGTACTGACAGTGGGTGTGGGAAAAAGGAGGCGTTGCTTACTAAAGGCATGACAATCTTTGATGACAAAGGATGAGGTCTCCCATAAAAAAGAAAATAACAACAGTAAAGCTCAGGGCAAGGCATAAAGAAACGGAGGTGTTTCATTGTTGTTGCTGCCCTTGTTCTCATTGTCTTTGTTTTTTGTGAAATGCATATACCTGAAAGCATTAAGGTGAGGTATGCCTGTGAGTGACACTTCTATGGGGTTATGAAGGTGCCTTTTCTATAGGTTGTTGAGAAAGTCCTATTTAGGATCTACTTTGCAGTTGCCTTCCCATATTTGTTGGCTTTTGGTCTGTGAATGTTTGGGCTTTATTTATACTCAATATTCTTCAGTTGTGTTTTTTACACAGAGAAAAATCAATACACAAGTGTAAAAGAAAAATTGCACTGGACCAGTTAAACAGGCAAGGAAGACTTCAATCATGACTGTTGTAAGAAAGAGGTTGAACTCAACTCCGTTGAAACGAAAGTCAGAAGAGTTTTTCAGCTAAGGTGAGCTAGTGGAAAAGTTCTAGGGGATCTTAGGATGAGGTTGGTCAATGTGATAAGGCCATCAGTACTTACCAAAGAAAGTAGTCTCCTACCTTCCCACAGAAATGAGATGTGATCTTTTAGATCTTTTCTGATGATTACATTTAAAAGAGCTGGCTCTCAAGTCCTTGAGAAGTTCTGCATGGTAGAAGATTTACATCTCAAAAGGTCAGAGAAATAATTTATAGCTGCAAGTTTTCTAAAGTAAATGCTCCAAGAAAAGCGAATTCAGAAGACAATAGAGTCAGTAATAAAGCCTTTTTTTTTTTTTTTTGAGACGGAGTCTCGCTCTGCCGCCCAGGCTGGAGTGCTGTGGCCAGATACCAGCTCACTGCAAGCTCCGCCTCCCGGGTTTTATGCCATTTTCCTGCCTCAGCCCCCCGAGTAGCTGGGACTACAGGCGCCCGCCACTTCGCCTGGCTAGTTTTTTGTATTTTTTTAGTAGAGACAGGGTTTCACCGTGTTAGCCAGGATGGTCTCGATCTCCTGACCTCGTGATCCGCCCGTCTCGGCCTCCCAAAGTGCTGGGATTACAGGCTTGAGCCACCGCGCCCGGCAATTAAGCTTTTTAAAGTTAGGTCAACATGAGAGAAATCTTAAGGCCATCTTGGTGAGAAGTTCAGGGAGAGGAGGTGTGGCCCATCTACATATACCTCTCCATTGTCAAAGGTGACTGAATGCAGGTTCGAGGCAGTAACTGGCAGCAAAGTAAGCTTGTCATGGTAAGGCCAGGGGCAGTGAAAAGGCACCAGGTAATTATGGAGAAGCCTTAATATCTTATCCTAGGAGAAGTATAAATGAACTATCTGGTTTCCAAATATTTTCTACAAGGAAACTGGCTCTTGGGAAGGATTTGAATGACAGCTGTTCACTTTCTTCATATACATACCATAACTTGTAATTTTTTGCTTTTATTTGCATATATCTCTCATAAGACTACCAACATCATAAAGAAAGTAATAAGAAACCGATAATTTTTATTTAAAATCATATAATCAACACCTAAAACAGGGTCTGCATTAAAACAAGAAGTGGATGAGAGGCAGGGAGGGAGTCAGGACTCACCATCCAAATTTTCAGTTCTTTCTCTACCATCTTGAATTTATAACCTATTAATAACTCACAAGACATCTCCACTTGATTATTTTTGTTTAAGCTCTCACTTTTCCATTTTCCCTCCTTTTAATTAACTATAAAAAGACTTTGGAGAAAGAATAGAGGAATCAGCTTTATATGTGAAACACTAGTGGTGTGCTAGGGCCCTGTCCTGCAAACCTGCAAGAAGGGATTGTGTGCATCTCTTCCCAACTCTTCCCTCATGACATCATATTGATAGCTTCTACTTGGTCATGTTGGTTCCCTCCAACCACCACAGAAACTAATAAGCACTATAAATCAGGATTTTGTTTCTCTGAAGAAATAATTGTTAAACATTTACCAGAATACCTCTGTAAACCCTGGCCTACAGCTAAGATATTAAATGGACAATTATTACATAAAACAGATCTGAAAGAGGAGGAATAGAGTGAGGGAAAACCTAACAATTATTGAGATGTTACATATTTTCTAAGTTAAACCTCTCAATGCTCTGGAGAAATAGGTATGATTATTACTATACTTCAACCAGGACTGAGAAACTGGGAGAGTAAAAAGAGGTAATGTTTTCAGACTATAAAACAGTACATTACGGAATTAAGATTTAAAACCAAGTCTTTCTCTCCCCATGTCTTTGTTCTTTCATATATTACATTTCCAAAAGCAGAATTCTTTAGTACTTGAAACTACTTAAGGAAAACTACTTAAGGGATACAAGCCTCTAAATTTACTCACAAAAAATCAGATTCGGAAGTGTTTAAAATGTTTTAAATATTGAGTAATAAAGCGATCATTTATAGATGCCAAATGCATGCTTTCTTTGCTATTCATAATATAATTCAATAGAAAAAAAGAAAGCTCTGAATATAATTTTCAATTGTAGGTTCTCTATATCTGATTTCCATTTTTTTAAAATTCATATTAGCACCACGAAAGTCCAGAAAATGAACTGATTTGAGGTTTGGACATATATAAGTGATGTTGAAACATGGCTCAAAAATTTCACAATTCAGAGAAATGTAGCCCTTGGAGGAAATAAATATTTAAGAAAGAAAACAGAAGTTAGAAGAATACAGTCAAGCCACAGAATCTTAATACAATAATAAAAACTAAAGAGAGACCAAAATGAAGCCATTGGTTACAGTGATGTAACTTTGATATCTCTACCTTAAATCCATCATAAAATACCTGGTGAAAACTAAGATAAGAGTCAGGAAGAAAGATTTTCCTTCATTTAAAGTGTAAAATATTAGTAACTTGGGAGCTACATATGAAGGGAGATGTCCACACATGTTTACCATATTTCATGTAGTTCAGTTGACTCACCGAGTTGAAACTGCTGAGTGTTATTAGCAGAATAACATCAACAACAAAGTTCAATATTTTTCAAACACTGTGATGGGTTCCAGTAGACAGCAGAAACAGAAACCTATTATTTAAAATCTTTTATTTTCTTTAAAATGTAACAATATTAAATGAATGGAAAAAAAAGTCCTAAGTTATAAAATTCTTTTATAAAAGAACAAGTCTAACATCTCCTATCTACTGGTGAAATGACCTCAAAGAAGACTGAGCTATCATATAAATGAATGGAGTTACTAAAATGATAAATAGTTTAAAAAGTATAGTCCTCAGTGATTGTAGTACAGTCTATCATTCATAAGCTGAAATAATAATACCCTTAGCAACGTCAGAACAATCCAGGCAACAGGTAAACATCTGTTTAATGGGAAATCCCAACTATGTGATACAAACTATTGATCAGACGGCAAACTGATCTGGAAAGAAATATTTTCACGCTACTCTTCAGATTAACTAAATGCTGAAGAATATTAAAGTGGATGAGCTTGCTGGCATCTGTAAGTGGCAAAAGAATAAAAATCCTGGGCCAATATCCCAGTTTTAGGCATTGCTGCACTCAACATCCATTCTTCAACTCCTCAATAGCTTTGCTGCACAAAAGGGTGTAATAATTCTGTGTTATCAAAAAATGATACTTACAATCTGAAAAAATTTGCTGATATATCAGGGTACATTTATAAATACCTTATTCTTAAGGATCTTATTGGATCATCAGTGAAGAAAACAATGTATGGCAATTTACAGTCTTTCTCTCTTTTCTCATTTTTCATTCATTCATTTATTTCTTTTTTTGTTTTCACTCGCCTTTCATGTCTTTTTTATTTTTCTTTATACTTTAAGTCTGAAATAATAGCACGTTAAGAGCAGAATTCAGAGGTCTATTAACATAGATCTGCACTGTTTGGGAAAAGTTTTGCTACAAAATCAACAAATCATACAATATTTTCCCTATATCATTTGCTAGAATCAGGATCTAGGTTATAATTTAAAAATAATAATAATAGTATTAAAAAGGCCGGGCACGGTGGCTCATGCCTGTAATCCTAGCACTTTCGGAGGTTGAGGCGGGAGGATCACGAGATCAGGAGATCGAGACTATCCTGGCTAACACGGTGAAATCCCGTTTCTACTACAAATACAAAAAATTAGACGGGCGTGGTGGTGGGCGCCTGTACTCCCGGCTACTCAGGAGGCTGAGGCAGGAGAATGGCATGAACCCGAGAAGCGGAGCTTGCAGTCAGCTGAGATCGTGCCACTGCACTCCAGCCTGAGTGACAGAGCAAGACTCTGTCTCAAAAAAAAAAAAAAAAAAAAAAAAAAAAAAAAAAAAAAAAAACGACCTCGGTAGGGATCACTGAATTGAGTCACTGACAAATCAACTAGAAACTTAACCTCTGTTAGGACCAGATGTTAATCCTATAATGTCCTCTTGCCTCTGGTTATAACACACTGTTTGGTGAGAAATTTTAATCCAATGTCAAATCAGTTTAATAAGACGGAATTCTCAAGACAGAGCGATATCTAGCATTTACGGGGACCCATGACGTTTTTGTTTTTTGTACATGTCCGTGGTTGCAGAGGATGGCTTGCAGTGCGTGAGCATAAACTGCAGACACTAAGAGAATATCCTGTGTTTTAAAGTATCTGAAATGGTCTGTTCTTTCTTTACTCCTCAGGGGACCATCTTAAATGCCACCCTTATGCTATATTAGTACAATAACTGCAAAGACCTTTTTTAGTAGAAGAAGTTTACAGACATCAAACTGATAAAGATTTGCTGCAATTCAATTACTGGTCCAAATAATAGTCTTAAAACAGTATGCCATTGAATCATTAGAGCAATTATTAAATAACCCAAAGTTTTCAATTTTAACACAAATTTTGAAATGCAACTGACAAATTTTTCTTTATGTCACACCATTAATGGTTTCATTAGTTTTGTAACTTTTATGGGGGAGAAAGGCAGAAAATGAGGGGGAAGGTGAATTAAAGCATTGCCTTGAACATACAAATGGACTTCATAGAACCTTCTGAGAGTCCAGAAAGCAAGAACCATTGATTCAAAAAGCCCTCTGCCACAGGAAGGAAAATAGCACTCATCTCGAAGAAGTGAAGAATTTGCAACGTAGAAGCTGAAATAAGATTTCTCCTTTGTCCAACTGCTGGGGTCTCTGGGTCACAGATGGTTTGGTGCCAACCAAATATCTATGCGCTACTCTATTTCTCACTGCCCTTTCCCTCTTCTGTTTAATTTAAAACCATCTAACTACTGCAAGACAACACTGTGTTTTCCAGGCTGGAGCAATTAGAAACTAGTGTGCTTTCTATATCTACTTCTTTTGTCTCAATAGCAACCTTAGAGTGTTTCATTTTTTCCACAAGATAAAGAAGGGCTGCTGAACTATATCAGACTCTAAGCAGGAAGAAAGATACACGTATATTGGGTTAAGGCGTTGAGATTTGTTTTTTGCTTTTTTTTTTCTTGCTCCATCCTAGGCTAGCCTAGCCTAATAAATACAGCCTGAATAGTTTGAAACAGCTGACACTAATCAGCCCACAAATTCTGATATTTAAAAACTATGGCTTTATTTTCTGTAACTTGATTTTTAATAAATTAACGTGTGTTCAGGCTTCTTCCCATCATACTGGACATGTGAGAAACTTTGTCTTTCTCCGACTTTGATTACCACCCCATCTACTAGCATTAGGTTGGCGCAAAACCAATCACGGTTTTTGCCATTATTTTTAATTATTTTTACATTACTTTTAATGGCAAAAACCACAATTGCTTTTGCACCAACCTAATATTTCTGTCTACCTCTATTCAAGGTCTCTTACTTGGGCTTAGAGAGGGTAAAAGGCACTTAGACTTCGAGTCTTTTATCACCCTATCACAATATCCAACTTTAAAGCCATCATATTATTTTAGATCCAGAAATCCCATCATGGTCAATTTATTTTGTTTGGCCACATTTGGCTCTTCCTCTCAGGTAGCTCCTGGACCTCCTGCCACAGCTGTCAGTCATTTGTGCATGCCTCTTCTCCCTGCCTCTCCTCCATTTTTGACTAGGAAAAATCCTTGTTTTTTCACAACTTTGATGGAATCCCATTGTCTGTTTCCCACATCCTCTCCTTACTCCACTCTAAGTTAAGATTTTGTAAACAAAAATCAAGCCACCCACTTGAATTTGGGGAATGGCAAAACGTAAAAATAGCAGCTATGGTCGATGTGGGGAGGAAGTTGACATAGACTGGGATTTTTAAAAATGTTCTATTGCTGCACAATTTATGATTTCCTTCTTTTTCCTTGTTTTTTAGCAGATATGTCATGGATTCAGGCATGACATGCCTTTTGAGTCTTATTTCTCACCCATGTCTTTCACCAGCCTATAATCTAGCCAAAATAATGATCTGTTTCATATAAATGCCCTCTGAAAATCACCTCCACATTGGCTCATGTTGTCCCACTTACATCTTGAATGTATCTATATTCTAAGGCCCAACTAAAGGCCATGATCTCCTAAAGACTTTTCCTTTGGTAAAAACAATCCATTTTTGAATGGTTTTTAAATGTGTGCCAAGTGAGTGACCCCCAAGCACTTACTAATCAACCAATCAGTCCCAAAAGGTGGGTCATGAATAAATGCCCCCATGGCATTCAATAAACAGGGGTTTAGTGTTTGGACAGTTCCTACACTACATGAGCATTCAACGCATAGCAGTCATGAATATGATGACATTAATACCAACTAATATGCTTTACGGTATTTATCTCTCAACTTTTTTCTTGTAGTTAGATTTTACTTTCTGAGCTTCCTCTTGTAGAATTTATACTTTTTTTTTTTTTTTTTTTTTTTTTTGGGGGGAGTTTTTTTTTTTTATTGCCCAGGCTGGAGTGGAGTGACGTGATCTTGGTTCACTGCAACCTCCGCCTCCAGAGTTCAAGTGATTCTCCTGCCTCAACCTCCTGAGTAGCTGTGACTACAGGCGCCTGCCACCAGGCTGGCTAATTTTTGTATTTTTAGTATAGACAGGGTTTCACCATGTTGGCCAGGCTGGTCTCGAACTCCTGACCTCAGGTGATCCACCCGCCTAGGCCTCCCAAAGCACTGGGATTACAGGCATGAGCCACCACATCCAGCCAGAATGTATACTCTTTAGGTTTAGATAGATAGATTCTGCCATGACATAGCAATCCATAAATGATTATGTATTGAATAAATGAATCAATGAGTGAATAAACCAAGAGGATAATTCAATGATTGGGTTAAGCTATGTACTATAATGTGATTTGAAGTAATAGAAATTAGGTCTCTGTCCAGTCCATTGCTCCCATGAGGTAGCCCCTTCTTTAAAGCACGACTGGCCACCAAAATATTGCATCTTCAATCACTGCATAATTTCAATTGCAACAAAATCTACATTTTTTTTGTGAGACCACCCATCTCACTCTGAGGTTTTCAATCCCCATATGCTCTGTGGTATAGGATCTGTGAGCCTGTGAAGGATCTAAGGCTCACAGATGCCCTTCACCTCATTCTGTGAATCCCCTAATGTGACCTCAGCAGCCATGTCTTCTCTCATTCCCAAGAACCTTGTCTGTCTTTAAAGCTCTCAAACTAGCCCCCTAGAAGTGCACACATATTTGCAAACTGTCTTCTAAATAGTTTCTTCCTCTTCTGGTTCTATCAGAAACATGACCGTCCATTGAGAAAAATAGCTTTAAAAACTCTTTCAGGGTTTTAATTTTTCCTTACTTATACCCCATATAAAACAGGGAGATAACAGAAATATCATTTTATTGCAGTGACCATTTAACACTGGGATGCTTAAAATAAAAGGGGGTACTAAGTATTGTACCAAGCAGAAGGCATTAAACAGAGTTTCTCTAGGCATTCATCCACCATTGCAACTTCTAAACTATTTTTCTCCTTCAGTTTTCAACAATTTCAGTTTCTTTGGTTTATGCATCATATTTATGTGTATGTGTGGGCATATTTATATGTATATCATATTTTTACCATCTTTTACCTCTCTTATTTTTTTCTTCCTTGAAACTCCCAGTCATTCCCCCACAACATAATTCATCAAATATTCCATTACTCCTGTCATAATTGCCACAGCCTGAATTTCAAGTTATTTGATATTCTTTTCTCTAGTGATCCTTTTTCTCCATTCCACCTTACGGTCCACTCACATGATAAAAAATTAGACTCAGAATTCATCAATACCACACATTAGCTATAAACATGGACTTCAAACATCCTATTACTTTTTATTCTTCCAGATCACTTACTCTAATATTGCTACTTTAAAAACTATCTTTGAGAATCAAAATCCACTGATGAGTTATTCAGTATCCATTACCCTGTTCACGTTTGTACTTTCCTCCTTATCTGCACTAGCTCCATGGTTTAGCGTTATATCCATTTCCTTGCATGCACACACAACCTCCTTGCCTTTCTTTTTCTTATTGTACATATTTGAAAAATTCCAAACTCAGATTAAATTATATAAATCTTACTCTGCATCTGTACTCAAGATATTGAATATAACCCTAGAAAATTGAACAATTCTGCTCATTGGTCACCTTAAAATTTATAGCCGAAAATCTCAAAGGAACAACTCAATATTTTACAGTCCTACAACAAATCTTGGGTAATTCACACACTTTATTACAATCATTTCATATTCTCTCCTCTCCTCAAATCTAATTCTATAACTGACCTTCAGGCAATAATTAAATCTCATAAGGCAAATCTACCCAGTATCTCCTATTTTTTTTTTTTTTTTACCAATTACCCTAACCTACCTAACCACATATTTTTCCTTAAGTTAAAATGGAAAAATCCTGCTGACATCTTTAATGTACCATTTTTATTGTTATACTTTCTTTTCCTAACATACAGTTAGGTTTTCACCTTATATCCCTAGACACCTCCCAATTTCAGCTGCTAGATTCTTGACTTTTGCGCCAGATTTGTTTGTTTGCTTATTTTATTTGTTTACAGACAGGGTCTCACTCTATCACCCAGGTTGGAGTGCAGTGGCATCCTTATGACTCACTGTAGCCTCAACCTCCTGGGCTCAAGTCATCCTCCCACATCACCCTCCCCAGTAACTGAGACTGCAGGTGCACACCACCACACCTGGCTATACACCAGATTTTAAAATATTGAAACACCCATGAGATCTCTTTTTCTGCCTTCTTCTCCATCTACAACTTTCTCCTAAGTTGTCTAATTCAGTCCTATGGTTTCAAATACTACACTTTGAGGACTCTGAAAATTTTATCTCTAATATCTCTCTTTGCTCTAGATTAATACTCATCTCTATATATCACTATATTCATTTTGCTTTAATATCATTGAAAACTTAAACTAAGCCATACAGAAGTATTTTCTCTTCTCACCCACTTCGTGTACATTTATATACCACTGCTCTCAAGTCTTCTTCATTGCCATTGAATCACCTCCCAACCTGTAACTCAACCAGTTATTCAAACTTAGAATCATCCTTGTTTATTTTCTTCACATTCTACTTTTATCCAACCCATCAATAATTCTATCTCCTTTGTCTTTAAAACATAACCCTTTTCTGACAATATCTCATTATTTCAACCATTAACTCTTGCCCAAAATATAAAAACAACTTTTTTACCTGGTCATTCTCATTATGTTTAACACTCTCTGTGCATTCCAATGACATCCAGAGTTATTTTTTCCAAGTGCAATTCGGATCTTTTCATTCACCAGGACAAAGCCAAGTCTACCCTTCCCATTGCAATTAAATTAAAATCCAAACTCCTTTCACACCTACCTTGTGTGCTCTGTTTCCCTACACATGCCATCTGAGTTAACATGTCCTATCCAAAATGGCAATATTTCTGTCAACTTAGAAGCCAAACTCTTTCCCATCTGTCATTATTCCTTCTTCATGTATAATTCTCTGTAATTTCCTTTCATAGCTACATATTTTTCATCATTCAAGTCTCAATTCAAATGTTACCACTTCAGAGAGGCCCTCCCCAACCATCAACTTCTCCCTGTTCACTATCATATTTTCATATTTTGCTTTCTTCATTGAACTTATTAATATGTCACTTATTCCATGTTTGTTTACCTCTTTATTGCCTTGTTGTTGTTCTTGTTGTTGTTGCTTGAGACAGAGTCTCACTCTGTCACCCAGGCTGGAGTGCAGGGGCGCAATCTCAACTCACTGTAACCTCCGTCTCCCGGGTTCAAGTGATTCTACCGCCTCAGCCTCCTGAGTAGCTGGGACTACAGGTGCCCGCCACCACACCCTGCTAATTTTTGTATTTTTAGTAAAGACAGGGTTTCACCATGTTGGCCAGGATGGTCTTGAACTCCTGACCTCAGGTGATTCACCCATCTCAGCCTCCCGAAGTGCTGGGATTACAGGTGTAAGCCACCACACCCAGCCCATTTTTGTATCTCCTATACCTAAAAGAATGTGTGTGATGTAGGCAGTACTTCAGAAATTGTTTTTGATATCAACGTTTTGTTAACTATCTGTGAATAGTGGTTTCAATTGAAATGTAAGAAAGTTATACTCAAAATAACAACTAACAAGAGTGACAACAACAACAACAAAAAATCCCCTCAATATTCAGACAAGAGAACATATGGGGAAAGGTTTGAGCTTTTAAGTTAGAATTTTCCTCATTTGAAGACAAATGTAAAAGTAGAAAATGAAAAAAACAAGTAATATCTAGAAGGCTTATGTATTTTATAGGCATAGGGATCCATGGACAAGCAATTCAATATCTCTAATCTTTGTCTCTTACCTTCCAGGCATTTAACAAACAGTATTGTTGTATTGTTGTTTGTCAGGTACTGTTCTAGTTGATGAAGTTACAATCGTAGATAAAACAGACACAAACCCCTGCCTCTGTGGAACTTCCACTCTCCTTTTTTATTTACTCATTTATTTTTTTGAGATGGGGAGTCTCACTCTGTTGCCCCAGCAGGCTGGAGTGCAGCGTTGCAGTCTCGGCTCACTGCAACCTCTGTCTGTCTCCCAGGTTAAAAAAATTCTCCTACCTCAACCTCCCAAGCATTTGGGACTACAGGCACACGCCCCAACGCCCAGCTAATTTTTTGTATTTATTTATTTGTTTTTGAGACAGAGTCTTGCTTTGTCACCCAGGCTGGAGTGCAATGACATGATCTCAGCTCACTAAAACCTTCACCTCTCAGGTTCAAGCGATGCTCCTGCCTCAGCCTCCTGAGTAGCTGGGACTACAGGCGCTCGCCACCAGGCCCAGCTAATTTTTGTATTTTTAATAGAGATGGGGTTTCACCATGTTGGCCAGGACGGTCTCGATCTCCTGACCTCGTGATCCACCCGCCTCAGTCTCCCAAAGTACTAGGATTACAGGCGTAAGCCACTGCGCGCGGCCTAATTTTTTGTACTTTTAGTAGAGATGGGGTTTCACCATGTTGGCCAGGCTGGTCTCAAACTCCTGACCTCAGATGATCCACCCGCCTCAGCCTCTCAAAGTTCACACTACTTTTGAATATTGTCTCTGGCTGACCAGAATATAACTTCCTTGACATGAGAAACCTCATCTATTGTGTACACAGCTACATCTCCAGCAACTGGCACAAAATAAGTGCTCAATAAAATTTACTAAAGGTTAAATACACATTGTTCCAACATGACAATAAAAGAAGGCATATAGACTGTCTAACACAGGGCCTGACATTTATTGTAAATTGACTACACATTGTGATTAAGCTAAATAACAGTGAAACACTCTACTGTGTTTTACCTCCTCATCAACTGAATTCAAAATACCACTGAATTTTTGAGATATGCTATTTATTTTACCCTAAAATTATGTCAGTGTCATTAAAAAACATTTCTACATCATAAGTATATGAAAACATTGTTAAAAGATTTTCACAGCTTGCTCTCTAGCAGTATTACTGCTGCCTACTTCTACCCACACTTGCCCAAATACCACAGCAGGCCACTTTTAATTAATGCCCAGGGTTAAATGTCAGGTACAACATCTCACTAATCTGTTATTTAGAGTAGTTGAGACCATGGAACAAATGAACCCCTGCCTTTAGCAGCTCGTAAGAAATGCATCCTATACCTCCCCAGAATGGGATGGCTTGGTTCTTTGCCCCCATAAACTGAACCTACTGAGTGACAAATCAGAACTGATGACTTCAAAGTTGGCTAAGTCACTGGCTTTATAGCAGCAAGCACCACAGTGCACATAAAAGAAAGAACATTTCCCAGACATTACCTACAGTAAAATTCTCTCTGAGTTCTTTTCCGGAAAGAAAGAAAGAAAGAAGCAACAAAAAAGATTAACCTAGTTGCATAAAGAGCAGTAAAGGACTCTGGCAATGCAGTTCGCGCTTGTAGGTTCGCATCACCAGCGAACAGAAGGCTTGCTTTACCGCTCCCTCAGGAGCACGTCTCTCATTGAGTCCACATGCTGTGAGTCCAAGGCACTGTTTCTCTCGCTATATTTGGCTGACTGGTTATTTTACTTTCTTTTTGCTCTACTCATCTTGTTCTGTATCCCCCTGTGAGGTGAAAACAATCCAGATAGAACTAGACTGTCATACAGGACTCGTTATTTAATTTTCTGTTTCTGAATAATTCATAAAGAAAATCTTATCGACTTGCCTTTCCTGTGAGGTTGCCACACATCCAGTTTCCCTACACACAGTGTCTTCCTTCTAAAAACAAGATAGCTCTGGGTTCTGACACTCTTCTTGAGGGAGGGATGAATGCCAGGTCTGAGGTCTTATTAACAGAAGACTCTATTTTATCCAGGCTGGTCTACTCAGAGGCTTGCAATCATCCCATACTTACTTCTCCCTCTACTCTATTGCATACCATAAGTGGGCTAGTCTCCCCTGTCCCATCTGTTAAGTCCTACCAACTCCTTGAGCCTGCCTAGGCACTGTGGCCCACCAGACACTCTCATTCTTATAGCTCTTACCGTGATTTGTCTAGCTCACTTATTTGTCTTAGTCTCATATCACCACACTATATTTCTTACCTGCTTGTCATTAGTTTTAAACTCGCCTTAAGTATCCAAATATGTATGTCCTCCATCATTATGGTAACCTAGTGTATTAGTCAGGGTTCTCTAGAGAAATAGAACCAATGGGATCGATCTATCTACCCTCTCTCACTCTCTCTCTGTCTCTCTCTCTCTCTCTCTTTCTGTTTCTATCTATCTATCTAGAGGAACAGAGAGAAACATTGAGAAAGAGTAATTTTTTAAAATTGGCTCACATAACTTTGAAGACTTGGTAAGTCCAAAACTTACAGAGGAGGCTGGCAGGCTACAGACCAAGGGAAACTCACTGTTTGAGTTCAGAGGCAGTCTCCTGGCAGAAGTCTTTCTTGATGAGTGGATGATGGTCTTTATTCTGCTAAGGCCTTCACCTGATGGAAGGAGGCACAGCCACATTATGGAAGATAATCTACTTTACTCAAAGCCCAGAAAGTTAAATGTTAATCCCATCCAAGAAAACACCTTCACAGAAACATCTACAATCATGTTTGACCAAACATCTGGGCACCATGCAAAGCCAACTGAACCCATTAAATTAACCATCGCTCATAGTAAATCAATTGTGTATAATAAGTTCTCAATGTGTTGAATGTATGTATATATGGAGAAATGACCATTTGGGATTAATAAGCCAAATTTCTACAGGGTTGGACACCAACCCATTTTTCTAGTCTCATAATCCACCATACTCTTCCTCACTTTCTCCTCCCCAATCACTGTGTATGCCTTGCTTCTTCCTGTGATGAGGCTTTTGCATGGACTGTACTCATTGTACAGCCTCTCTTTCCTTCACTTTTTACCTAACTTATATTCACCCCTCAAATGAATTCGTTGATTTTGCAAGGAAACATTACCAGACTCTCCAGATGAATTTAGTTTCCTGGATCATATATTCTAATAGTTACAGACCACAATATACCTCTCTTTCATGACTTTCAAGACAATAGTTTCAGGTTATTTGTTACACATTGCTTGATTAAGATCTTTTACACTTGATATTAAATTTTAGGAAAACAGAGAGTATGTCCATTTTAGCTCATGTTTTGTCCAGATTCTAACCGTTTCTGGTGCATAGGAAGTAATCAATATATTTTTGTTAACTTACTGGCTACCTGAGTTATTAGCCAGTGAGATTAATATTGTTTCTCTTATAGAATGCTTCTAAAAAGGCAGTTGGAAGCTACACAGTGTTAAAACAACCAGACCAAAACATGAGCAAAGTCAAGCTACAATTAATTCTCTATGCAAAAGGCTAAATAATCAGTATGTTATCTGCCTGAACTGCCTGGCTACGTTGTTACAAGTACAGTCTCAGAATCCTAACACCTTCCAATATCAGATATAGACAATGCTTCAGTGCCACCTTCCATTAATTAACAAACATGGAGATTATGCTATTTTGAGAGAGAGGGAGATTTCTTAATGTTATTGACCACAAACCTAGAGTCTTCCAGACATCTGCTGCTCATGTAACTGATTAGTAATCATATATAACTGATTTGTAATGTGTGAGTAAATATTTTAGACTGAAAATAAGTATCTCTTTTAAGGTTGGAAAATCTGATTAGAATCCTACTTAATTTTAAAATTCTCTTTGAGTACCTGAAATTGTAGAAATTAGCCCTAGAAACATTTGGGTTACGTAAAAATTTTACATCAGTTTCAACCTGGCTATCAGTATCTTTTTTTTTTTTTTTTTTTTTTTTTTGCCCCTTATCAAGATTGTTGACTTTCTCTAAATTTTGCCTCCTTAAGAGCTGAGAATGCTTAGATTTGCCCACTTCAAACCTACCTAGTTGTTATAATTTCACATAAAAGGTAAAGTAGAATAATTAAAATATTTCCATGTTTACTCTAATATTTGTATAATCCCTCCTGTCTCAACGTTTTGTTCTTTTACCCAGGTTTTGCTTAAGGTAGCTGTTTTATTACTATAGCTAATCAGATCACTTATTTTTGTATGTCTTTATTTCTTCATTTGTAAGGTAGAAATAATAAAAATGTCATAACCTACAAGACTATTTTGAAAATCAAGTAAAACACTGTGTCTATACGTCCCTTAACTGAAAAACACATTATAAATCAGTGTGATTATTATATATTAAAATAGTTAAATTATCCATTTGATACATGATTGTCCAACCTAATAACTATGAATAAGCTTACATAAAAACAAAATTTAAAACTGTTATGCCTGAATTATCAGGCTAATTGTCATCACATAACCCTTCTACTTTAAATTATTCTTCATCTTAAATATGGACTGTTTTACCTCTAATGAATATTTCTTAAAAACAAATTCATGTATAGCTGATCAATAATAGAAAATTAAGTCAGAATAACAACAGATTGACTTAATCCATATGCAACATTCCCAAGCATGTTAATATTTTGCCCCAATTAATAACTTCAGCTGAAAACAAAGTATACTAACATACCAAAAAATACGGAGCCAGGCTGAAGGAATACAGTACAAAGTAGACACCCTGCCATAAGTCAGTTTAGCCAAATAGACAGACAGTGAAGACTTTAAGTGGGTTTTCAAAATTGCATAGATATTGCTAAGTAGAAAATTTCTTCATACGCTTCTGAAATCTAACGCCCTTGTTTCTCATCTAAGACTTAGTCATTTTTTTAACTTCTACTTTATTCTATTTAAACAACCCATTCAACAAAGCCTACTAGTCATCCTGTAATATCAGCTAACAGCCATGCAGTTGAGTACCAACAGCCTAGTCTTTAGAAGTAGGTAGACTTGAGTGCAAACTGCGGTTCCACCCTCTCACCAGCTGACCAATCTCAGGTGAATCTCTAACTTTTAGATGCTGCCGCCATTTGTTCATCCATGAAATGGAGTTAATAACATTATCTTCCCTTGGTTCATTGTGAGAATTAAACGACATGAGTTTTGTAAAACACGATGCAACCTAAGTACTGCAGTTTAAATTATTGTTGAGACAGAGTCAATATTAACAGTGTGTGTAGTTACTTTGCTGTAAGTTGATATCCAGTTTCTAGTCTGACTTTTTCTACATAACATAAAGTATTGGTACATTTTAAGTCATGAAAATGAATGTTCCACCTCTGTGTGAACAAAATTCAATGGACTGATTTTCATTCTATTTTGTCCGATGTTAAATAAAAGTTTGACCTCAATTATTTGCATATCATCTGCATATTCTAAATGAAAGTATTGCATGATCTGGATTGCCATCCTAGATAATTATCTCAGCTCTTTGCTTCACATTTGTGTTCAGCCTTAACATCTCAACCTTCCTTGCCAAACTTAAGTCGTTAATTGTGATTATGTTCAACCATCTATTACTGATATTAAAAGCACCAAACAGCAGATATCATTATCTTCAAGGAGATCCCAAAGCTTCTCCCAACCTGATGCTTAAATCTAAACCACTCAGCATGTTTGGCAAAATACTCACAACACAGCTATCTGTTTTTGGAATAAGTGCCCCTCTCCATTCTACTTAATTGAAAACAACTCTAAATTGCCCTCCTGAGCATAAAGAACCAGGGATTAAGATATAGTAGTGGAAAAGTATCAGGGTTTTAAAGACTTATATAAACAACACAGTTGTTTGAGCGGGTGACAAATAAATTCAAGCTCCCCAGGACACACTTGTTTAGGATTTTCCCAATTAGGCATTTTATTTGATCTTCGGGTCTGGGTGAGCCACAATTCTCTAGAATTGAAGAGGAGATTAATGGACCAGAGACAATGGCTAATTCATCTCCAGGGCTTTGTTCATTGCTTGTCTTTGCTAATTTAATACTGTTATTTCCAAACTTAAATAAATCAAAATGAGAATTGGGCTAGGGCAGTGCATCTCAACAAGCTATGCAATCACAGGGTTATCCTCCAACACCCTTACTTTTACACTAAGTATCTTGACTTGAAAATAATGCTCCCCTTTTGGAGAGGTGTAAACAGTGGAGAAATAACATTTTGCATATTATCTCGATTAAGTCTGCTCATTGGTGGCAGGGAGTGTGGAGAATAATTTAGCATATTTGCAAAGAGACTGAAGACAGAAATTCTAAAAGGGTTTCAGTTTAGGGACCTGATTGCTCATAATATCTTAGAGGAGAATGAGTACAATACGTGGCACAGATAAAAGAAAAAGCAGGTTTTTCTTAATCATAGCTCCACAATCTAAAATGAAACACAGCAGGCTGGGAAATCCTACAGAGGTGGGCTTTTTTTGGTTTGTTTTGTTTTATAACATATATCATATCTGTGGACTGACAAACATTGTTTTCTATCCTTTCATGCCCTCATATTTAAATTTGAGAAATTCACTTTATAAAGTGCATTTTTAGTAAAAGCGAAATGATGTTTTTTCTATCTTATTAAAAAAGAAATGAAAATAACTTCTTTAACCCAACTGAGATGGACTTAGCTAATTCTTTGAGCATCAACAAATGAATTCAGCAATACAAAGAAAATACATGCTTAAAGGGGAACAAAAAGAGCCCATATAAAAGCTTAAAATCCTAGTCCTTCACCTTTTTCAACTGGAGGGTAAATAATTCTGGGCTAAGATCTTGCAAGCTGAACAGCTAAACTCAGGGTATCACAGTTTTAGATCCATTTGCATTAGTATATATACATACATACACATATGTGTTTATATACATATATATATATATATATTTCAAGCTCACAAACTCCTTAAAAATAGTTTATCTATAAAGCATCCTCTTCAGGACAATATGGAAATATATATATACGGTGACGTCCTTTAATTCTAGCTCATAAGCACTGTTTTTTGTCATGCACAAATAAAGGATTGAACCTATTTTTTTTAACATCTAGCAAATGCCTCTGTTTTTTGCTCACAGAGTCTAATGGTTATGCAATAACTGAAAATAATTTAAAACAAGTCTATCTCTGAGGAGAAAAAGCATAATAATAATTAATGTTTATTCTCCGTAAAAGATCTAAGAGATTATCTCATCTGGGGGCACTTTAAAAAAGTTTTTGTTTTTTCCGAACGTATAGAGAAGGGAGAAACAATCCCCCACAGCCACACAGCAAGTCTATAGCAAGTCCAGTTTTCTTTTCATCTTTTTATTACTTTGTGCAAAGATTCTCTCATATAATCTCAGTTGTACAACTTGTATCCTTCTTTTTCTTTTTCTTTTATCTAACCACAGGGAGAGCAGCCTGGGAACTGAATCTTCCTTTGCCATGCTCCACCTGGAGTGCTAAGTCTATACGAAGTAGGTAACATCTTGAAGACACTTAATGAACTGTGGTTTGATGATTCCTCTTTCATTCTTGTTTCCCTTTTATAATCTTAACTTTCAGTTAAGTTCCTGTTCTTAAAATTTCCATTCTCAGAGAACATTCACACTTCATGAAAATAGCCATGCTTTCTAAGGGCTAATTGAAGCTCTACAGCTTGTATTACATCTTTTTAGCAAAATGATAAAATTATTTTATTTTAGAAAGAAGCAATGGAGAATTTCAGATAGTGATTTTCCTGTAAAAAAATAAAATACATATACTCATTAGAAATACATTCCTTCATATATGTGCAAATATTTATTGCACACCTGATAAAATAAGAATTATTGTTGTGGTAGATAAAAATCTGTCAAATATATGGGTGCACACCTACAGTCCTAGTTAGGCAGGAGGCTAAGGCTGGAAGATTGATTGAACTGAGAAGCTAGAGGCTGCAGCGCGCTATAATCACACTTGTGAATAGCCACTGCATTCCAGCCTGAGCAACATAGTGAGATTCCATCTCTATTAAAAAACAAAAAACAAGGGGAAAAAAGTCTGTAGGAATTTACAAAAATAACAAACTGATTATATAGTTTTTACAAAAATAAGTAAAATAGAGAGCAGAAATACCCATGCATTTTGAAAGGTACAGAAAAATACTATGAGATTTCAGAATAAAAACCTCTAACACATTTGGAGCACTTACTAAATGTAAGACAATATTCTTAAACACTTTACTAGGCAATAATTTCTTGAATTCTCATAACTACCATATTAGTAAGTATGATTTTTATTCAATTTCTAGTGATGAGGAAACTGAGACTCAGAAATAAGTGGTGGATCATGGATTTTAACTGAGGCACAGCAAAACTATTTAAGGAACGGACACGATATATTGTCTTCCTTACAATAATGAAATACAATACCTGTGCAAGTTATAAATAAAACCAAAAAGAGCTGTGAGAACTCAATGCACAATTTTGTATACATTATATGTTCAGATAAACTATAAAATTACACCAAAAACACCCTCATTTCTTGTGTTGGAGTACTTGAAGAAACACAATTGCTATCATTATCATGTATTCTTCAACAATTCTTTTCTAATCTAATGAATGCTCTACCACATTTGAATACACATGAAACACTAAAAGCTTCCAAAGTTAGTAGGGAAATTAAAAGGGAAAAAAATCTGTTAATTTGTAGGAAATTTTTAAAATGCCAAGTACCTGATGGACTCTAGCACCAAAAATATGTGCGTATCTGCAGAAAAATCAGTGTCCAAATGATTTTTGTAAACAAACAAACAAAAAAAGGTCAAAAATTGCATTCAAAGTAAAAGCATCTGAAGAACATAAAACTAGTAAGAGATATTTCAACCCCTCCCTGCCACATGCTTTCTGTGGGAAAGAAATCATTATTTAGCAACTAAACATGGCTCACAGATGAAAAAAGTTGAGAAGTACATTTATTATGACTAAACCTAATACCATACATGAGTTCCACAAACAAAAGTACTAGTCCTCACATTTGTCCATTAAGTTCCACAAACAAAAGTACTAGTCCTCACATTTGTCCATTAAGTTCCACAAACAAAAGTACTAGTCCTCACATTTGTCCATTTTCCTCTTCATTATTTGAACATCCTTTCCAAGATATCTCAATAAAATTCAAAATGAAAATGTTAACTATTAATTATATCATTAGCAGTAGATTAAACCATTTAGTAAGTTAACACCTTTTAAAGAACAAGTGAAGAAATCTTGGCTCAGAAAAGTTGTGTCTTTTCTTTCTTAGACCATGGTGAGGAAATGGTCTAGGAACTGACTAATATTTACATAAATTTAAAAACCAGTTGCCTAGAGTAAGGAGTCTAATATTATATCATTCTTCATAGAACCAGTAGGAACTACTGCTCTAATTTCTGATTTGGGATCCTTGATGTTTTTGAAACTTAAAACAGTCAAGAGAAATTATGATTTGTAAAACAGAATTTTGGATACAATGCATTTTTTCATTCATCAAAAATGTAGAATTTGTACTAGGCACTGAGAAAAATATGAATTCAAGAAACAGCATATTCAAAGTAGGCAAATTAGAAGAAATTGGCTAAAGAACAAAGGATGATGTAGTGCCCCATACCTAGTAACTGTGGGGGGCTTCACTTCACCCCTAGGACTAAGTAACAAGAAAAAGGAGCAGTTACTGGAGCCCAGAGAGCACTGATTGGAAAGGGCTATCTCTCAGGAGCCAGAGAATCAATTCCAGCTTAACTCTGTCCCTACCTGTGATCCCCTGCTGTACCTTTCATCAGTTTAACCCAAGGAGACACCCCTGGGAACATAAAACAGAAAAAAGTAGAGATTGGACTCTGATGACATGAAGACAAATATCCAACACAAATATACTTTTCTTCAAATAGCTTAATGAATAATAACAAGACAGACATATGAACCAATTAGGATAGCAAAGTGTTATTGGTTCTATAACAATATTGAACAAAATACTTAATGCTTTATGAAGCCCTCAGTCTTCACATTGCTGTCTATCAACCAATGCAACAGATATCCACCAACCAAAGATAATGAAATTACAGGAAGGACCCAATAAAGAGGAAGGAAGGAAAAGCAATAGAAGAGAAGGCTAAGAACACAGGAAAATACAATGTTAAAAAAGGAGTAATAAAAACAAGATAATAAAAGCCTTCTTTCCACCCAAAATTCAGAACAAATTATATTCTATTTTTGGCATGTTGGCCTGGGGTTGAATATTCATACTTACTCTCAAAGAAATTATCATTGTATGGAGAATAGGGAATCCTTGCACACTATAAATAGAAATGTAAATTAATACAGTCATTATGGTAAACAGCGGGAAGCTTCCTCAAAAAATTAAAAATAAAACTACCATTTCATCTTATAATCCCAGTACTAGGTGTATATCCAAAAGAAATGAAATCACTATGTTGAAGAGAAATCTGCACTCCCATGTTTATAACAGTACAATTCACAATAGCCAAGATATGGAATCAAACTAAGTGTTCATCAATGGATGAATGGATAAAGAAAATATGGTGTATATACACAATAGAATACTATTTGGCCATTAAAAAAAAATGAAGGAAATCCTGTCATTCACAACAGAATGAACCTTAAGGGCTTTATGTTAAAGAAAATAACCCAGGTACAGAAAGACAAATACCAATGATCTCACTCATATATGGAATCTAAAAAAGGTGACCTCATTGAAGCAGAGAGTAGAATCGTGACTACCAGGAGCTGGGGTGATTTCGGTGGGTGGGAGGCCTGAGGAGATGTTGATCAAAGGATACACTTCAGATATTCAAGAGGAGTAAGTTCAAGAGTTCTACCATACAACACGATAATTAATCATATTGTACTCTTGAAAAACGCTAAAAGAGTGGATGTAAAGTGTTCTCACCACAAAATGATAACTATGTCAACTAATACATAGGTTTAGTCATTCCACAATGTATAAAATATACTCCAAACATCATATTGTACACAGTAAATACATAAATTTCATATATCAATGTGAAACACATTATGTGTGTGTGTGTGTGTGTGTGTATGAAATCATCATTGATTGACAGATTCATTAACATTCGAAATGTTGGAAAGGACCTGAAGGAAAAAACTGCAGCTCAACCTACCGGGCTCAACTATTCCCCTTGCCTCTGCCTCCCATGCAGAGCAGGGACCACAGGTGCATACCATCAAACCCAGGTATTTTTTTGATTTTTGTAGAGATGGGTTCTCATTTTGTTGCCCAGACTGGTCTCACACTCCTGGGTTCAAGAAATCCTCCTGCCACGATCTCCCAAAGTGCTGGGGTTATAGGAATGAGCCACTGTGACTGGCCCACTCTCCCTCTCCTTTTTTCCTTCCTTTCATCCCTCTTTTCTTCTCATGTAGATTTTGAATATGTGTGCTCTTTATAAGTCAATGGGAAAAAATGGCAAGCAAAGCAGACATGCTCCTTGACATCACAAAATTACATTCTACTGGGCAGAACTGAAACAAGTAAACATAAATATAAAACACAATGTGGAAAATTCTATAATGAAAATACAGACAGCAACTTCAAAGACTGTAACAGGGAATAACCAATGTAGTCAAGATGTAAGGTGATGGGGCATGAATCTGGGAAAGTTTCCATAAGACAGCAATGTTTAAGCAGAGAAGTGAAGCAATAAGGAAGAAGAAATGCAACTCGAATCTGCAGCGTATCTTAAAGAATTTTAAAATCTAAACGTTTCTGTTGAAATGATGGAGATTATTGATATCAGAAAGACATTTGGGATAACTATATATAAATAAATAGGGATATGTAAAAGTAGGAATGTACTTACCTCTACATATAACTTTTATATGGGAAAAAAGAAGAGTTATCAGCTTTTAGGAGTAAAGAGGCCAGAATAAAAGGGTAAGATGCACAGTGAGAAAAACTTTGAGGATATTTGTAATATATTCTAGAGATCTCTATCCCACCATACTAAAGCAAGTGGAAGATTTTTATTTCAGTCAAAAATTGAAGCAATTAGTAAAAGTGTGAAATCCATAATCATTTGTTGAGCTGCTTTTAAAAGTGTTTATCATCACATTTAGTAAATTTCACTATCGTAATTGACCATATTCTTCTCTCACACATGGCAGGAAGAAGCACACATGCTCCTTATTGATGCCACTAGAAGGCACATGCACTAAACCCCAGGAGCATAATTTAACTTTAATGCATATATAGGAAAATCACTTTACTCATAACTATGCACAAGCATAATTACTGAACAAGGATGAAATGGCATGCAATTAAGTGGAATACCCAGGGATCACCCAGGACATAGTTACAGAATAGAAAAGACCGAAGGACTCAGAGACATCTACTGTTTAGGGGAGCTCAAAATCATCCAAGGACAATGTTCTTTTCCCATCTCTGTTGACTTCTCAGAAGAGTCCAGAAAGGTGTCCTCATGGATTTAGATGAAGAGCTACCACCTTCCCAGACAATCCTCTATCCTCTCTATCCCAGTTACATCCAGATTCCCTCTAGTAGTATTTGCTACTTAATCTATTCCTTAATACATTACATTTATCCTTACAAGAATAAGAAAAAAAATCACCATAACAAAAATATGTGCTGCATTTGTTATGGGATTTCCAGCTTCTGATGTCTGTGTCTTAGCCATCACAATAACAGGAGGTGGGGTCTCACGTCACGAAGACCTTAGAAATTTACACACTTACTTCATGTGTCACTTTACATAGTGTATTATAAGAGTAGTGATCATACGCCCTAGTTTTCCCAGAACAGTCTCAATTTGTGCCTATTGCCTCCATGTAATTATTAATGGCATCCAATTTTATTTCAAAAGGTATACTGATACAGATGATAAGTTGAATGGTCAAAAATGATAGTGTAAGGATGGCGTGCTAGGAGAGTTTGCCCTTAGAGGAAATCAGTGTTTTCAAGGGAATAACATTAATTTCTAATCATTGTGTTATGTATGGTTTCTCTGCAACTGCTTTTCAACAAATATGAATTTTACAATGGAAAGACATTGAATTAAAATGAGACAATCTCATAAATAATATATAATAAACAAAATTCCACACTTATTTTGGGAAAGTATATTGGTTCATTTTCACACTGCTGTAAAGAAATAGATGAGACTAGGTAATTTATAAAGAAAACAGGTTTGGCCGGGCGTGGTGGCTCAAGCCTGTAATCCCAGCACTTTGGGAGGCCGAGACGGGCGGATCACGAGGTCAGGAGATCGAGATCATCCTGGCTAACACGGTGAAACCCCATCTCTACTAAAAAAATACAAAAAATTAGCCAGGCGAGGTGGCGGGCGCCTGTAGTCCCAGCTACTCGGGAGGCTGAGGCAGGAGAATGGCGTGAACCCGGGAGGCGGAGCTTGCAGTGAACTGAGATCCGGCCACTGCACTCCAGCCTGGGCGACAGAGTGAGACTCTGTCTCAAAAAAAAAAAAAAAAGAAAACAGGTTTAACGGACTCACAGTTCCACATGAATGGGGAGGCCTCAGGAAATTTATCATGGCGGAAGGCAAAGGAGAAACAAGCACCTTCTTCACAAGGCAGCAGGAGAGAGAAGACCGTGTAAAGAAGGAACTGTCAAACATTTATAAAACCATTAGATCTCATGGGAACTCATTCACTATAATGAGAACAGCATGGGGAAACCATCCCCAAGATCCAGTCACCTCCCATAGGGTCCCTCCCTCAACACATGGGGATTATGGGAATCACAATTCAAGCTGAGATTCTGGTGGGGACACAGAGCCAAACCATATCAGAGAGTAGTAAAGTGTTCCCTAGCCACTTGAGAGACGAGTGCCATTCTTACTCTTGCAATTTCTCCGTCAAGATTTTAACCTGTATCAGGTCAATCTGGATCACTGTGCAAGTACGTTGTTACACTGACTTTTCTATGCACTGGCTTATTTTCTTTCCAGGGTCAAAGACACTCTGATAGTATACTAATACATGACAAGGAAGGTGAATGATCTTATCTTAGGCAGGTTGTTAGTAAACCATACTCTTGTTTTCTGCAAAAAATGACACCTGAATGGACTTGCTGGAACACCTGGGTATGTGAAGCAAATAAACATAGAAGAGAAAAATATTATAGCCCACCTCACTAACTGCCTTTTTATACAAATTGCACTTAATTTTTGTCTCAGTGTCCTTTAAAATGTTTTAAATTCTGCATTAAAGTATATGTGAAGACATTGTTACTCATATAAAATTTCCCTTGAGAAGGAATACCATACTAGTGTAATTCTTTGCATAAAATAGAAATGAAGCACAAGCTGGACAAAAAATTACTAAATATACTTTCAAATCCATTCATTCTCTGTTGTGAAACCATATCTGCTGTCCTCTACTAAAAACTGGTAAGGAGGTTTGGGAGAACTAAAATCTTATAATAAAAGGATATCTTTGAAATGCTTTTTACCTACAGCTTGAGAAATAGTAGTTGAGTCCAAAACCGTATTATATCAATTCAAAATGGAGATATGAGAGAAAACAAAAGAACATGCGATTTACTTAAGTAATATAGTATTAAAACCTAAGTTTGAGTTCCCCCAGAGGAATCAACGGACCAAATGGAAATGGAAAGAGTAAACTAAGATTCTGCTAAAACATAAGCCAAGAAAAGAATAAGACAAAAGCATAGGTAAAAACTCTCCTCATGGGGGGTAACATTTATTTCTAGATAAATACGCCATGCTCTTTGGATTTGGTTCCAATACCTATTTATGTAGATGGAAAAAGAGAATCAACCAAATGTCCCCCTTCGCCACTTCAAGGAATAACTGCTGGGAAGAAGCAATTACAGTCAAATTGCTTACACCTTAAACCCCAGGTGCTCTAGATGGATGGACAGTCCCCTACAGTGTGAAGCTGTAGCTCAGAGACTCAGGGGAGTGGCAAAAGGCAAAGCCTTGTGAGCCGTGTTTTGTAGTAGAGAAAGCAGAAAGATCTTCAAAGTTAGAAGACAAAATGCCTAGGGGAATGGATAAGAGCCTTGTTTCAACAACAAAAGCATACTTTTTTAAAAAAACAACATGCATTTGTCAGGGTAAAATGAAAATATCTAAGAAAGAAAAGATATGGGAGGGGAGGGATATTATATAAATGAATAGGGTGACTCATTGCATGTACCAGGTTTCCCAGTTGGACTGAGGGTTACATATTCAGGAAATGTTTATTGCGTAACTGGAATGCACAAGGCTCTATGAGGAGCCAGTGATGAGTCATACATAGGAGAGATGGTGTCTTCTCCAGTAAGTTTTTAGAAGAGAAAGGGTTAGCCAGCCCGTTAATAAACAACATGGGAACATATATACATCAGTTGGATGACTAGTTTAAGAAGAGAAATTGTCTTCAGCAAATATTCAGTGGTTTGAGAACTCTGCCATCACAGTTACTGAGTTTGGGTTCTTGGTTCTACCACTTAGTGGTTGTATGATCATAGGCAGGTGTTTAAAACTATGAAATGAAAATTATAATGGTATGTATGATCTTCACATGATTATGGTGAGGATGAAATTAGATAGTGCATAGAAAGTATCTAGTAACATGCTTAGCACAAATATTCAAATAGAAGTAGTTGTATTATTTGTCCTGACTCTATTCCTTTGTCCTGGCTTTGCTCTGCATCCCCTCAACAGTGCTGATTTTATCATCTGGAGATACGAAGTTAATAATAGCAGGCCATCTTATAGCACTCTGGTAATAACACCTTTCCGTGTTTGTAAAAGTGTACTGAGTGTCTGGAAAGGTAATAAGGGATGTACTACAAATTCTCTTTATGTTGCACATGTTCTGATAAATTATGTTATCAGTAAGGGAAACACAGATTTGCACATTAGATAAATTTTGGGGTAACAAATATTTCCCAATATTAGTTCTTATTAGATAGATGTTTTTCTCCACCAAGATCAACCCCATCCTTGGATTTTACAGTGGGTTTTAGTTGTTTGAAAGGTTTATATGCAAATTTCTACTAAGGAAATCCCAAACCAGCTATGAGCTGGTATACCTTGCCCTTTAATTGATTTCCAGATAGAGAGCACTGCCCAGGGAGTCATGCAACACACACTTGTGTTGAGCCATTCTCCTTTATCTCGATTACCCTTGATGTGTTATCAGGAAACCCACAGTGCTCTCACTCTTCAGGGAATCATTTTTTCCTTTGGGTGGAGATGCTAGGGTTTTACAGATAACTCAGCTGGCGGTTTTCATGGCCACACCTCTTACAATTACAAACTGAGAAGCAAAACCTTTCTTGTAGCTAATATAATTCAGCATCATAAATTTTAGCAAGCTCCTATTTAGCATGAATATATGCAACAATATAGTCTTTTAAATAAAGCACTATATTTTTTTTGTTTTGTTTGTCAACACTCTGTTTGATGCTCTGGATGATTTACTCAAGAGCAAACACTATCAGATACCTGAGGTTTCTCTGTACTACCTCAGGGGGTCTTCAAACCCCGCCACCTCAGATCTCAGTACTTCAAAGAGTTTCCCCTGAAGCTGTGTTTACAGCATAAGCTAAAAAACAAGGTCCTGCTTGCTTTCACACACCTTTTCACCACGTTAAAAATCCTAGCTGCACCAAAATAACAACTCTTTCTACATCAGTTGGTGGTGGGTTTGGGGTTTGCTGCCATGCATTTTAACTTTTTTAAATCACAAACTACAAGAAGCCAAGTGAAAAATAATCTAAGTGGACTTTTGCCAGAACTTATATCCAATACTTTTCTCTTGATAGGATATAGCTCCACCTTATGGCAGGAAGTTATTTAAAGTGGAGACTAGGATATGTAAGGCATAATGGTGGCATGCACTTTTTTCCCTCTAGAATCATGCTTTTCCTTTCACTTCAATTGCAACTGCAGTTCTATGTGCCAAAGAGGCAGGAAGTCAGTTCTTCCACTTTTCTTCCTTACCAGTCTGTAAAAGTCTTGCATTAAACCTAGTTAATGACTGCGTGGAGCACAAGGGTTGTTAAGGAGACAAAGGAAAGATAGGTTTACAACGCTTGCAAAAGGAAAAATCAGTTATGTTCTTTGATATTCTGATTAACAGCATTGTATTAAGTTTGTCTGTGATACTTTTTACCTACTTTCTCTGTTCATCTATTTTCTGTGTTTTAACCATCCTTCCTCTTTGTTCGGTGACAGTTTTTCATATTCTAGCTCCTGGAAACTAAGATTTACCTACTGCTGGTCTAAATAATGAGTCAAGTTTTCTTTCAGACCCTTGAAAATTCTACCATAAATATTTGCTCTTCTCATATTCAATCCCTTTACAGCTGTATCCTAGAGAAGGTGACAGTTGACAAATATTGTATTCCTTCAAGCTTTGTTACTGAAAATACTGGATATATTAGAAGCGTGTTTAACTCTCATAGGGAACTTCTGAAATTTCTTCACACAGTGCTTTATATATAAAATGTAGGAAAGGAGAAAGGAATTAACTTTTGTTGCCATCCTTTCCATGTGCCAGTAACTCTGCTACGCAATGGAACATATTTTATCGGACTTGAACACACAGCTCTCTTCTAAAATATTCACATTTCCAATTTACCAGTAACATGCATGTGGTTTTCCCAAAGTCAGGCAGCTGATAAATATTTCATCTTGCTACAACACTGCACAACGTTCTTTGGTTTTGTTTTTAAATCACACCAATTGGCTGAGCATTTGAGAAATTAGTTGTGTGGCATATAAACATTTAACATCTTTCAAATCCCACTCTCAATAGATACTTACTTTGTTTGCATGTTTTCCCAGAACAATAAGAAATTAAAAGGGACCTTATCAGAACTGAATATATCTTACTCTAGCCAAATAGTAAAGGTTTATAGAACATCTTCTGTATGGTAGATACTATGTTAGATGTTTGGGGAATATAAAGAGAAAAAAGATATCACTCCTCTCCTTAGTGATACTAAAGAAATAATTCATTCAACAAACACTGTGAAACAACTTTCATGAGTCTTGCAATGAAGAGAAGGCAAGGCTACATCTGCAGGGGAAGGAAGATTTGTAAACAACTTCTAGTAAAATCACCAATAATTAGCACAACCACAAGACAAAGGATTCAATACTTTGTAACCAAGAGGAAGAGAAACAGGAGCTTTGAAAATGGTTCATTGGGAAAGTCTCACTGGATCTAGATCGTTAAGGTGAATTTCTCACATACTTTATTTCAAATTATCCAGTATGAAGTAAAACAGCTTTATTTCAAATATAAATTTAAATTGAATTATATATGTGGAATTTTGTTATTTTCTGTGGTCACTACGCCAAAATATCTAGATTAGAATAGCACACGTTTTTGTCTTGTAAATTGTAAAAGGTCCAATAGCTTCTCTATGCTTTCTGCAAAGTCCCCGGGTGCTTACTATCATCATCTGGTCAGGTTTGAATCTAAGCTCCTTTCTCTGCCTATGTAGATCATTTCGGACTCTTTCTATCCTTTGCTTGCAGCTCCTTCAAGATATGTAATTCAGTCTTTTTCTTTATTTCTACTGTATAAATTACTTTCGTGAGGAATCTGTGAGGATATCATGCACTTTAGGGGTGGAAGATAGCTTTGGGGAAATTAGAATTAGATATTAAGATAATGATGGTGATGGTGATAAACAGTTGAAGACGATGACAGACAGAAGTGCCTTAGCCTGTTTTATGTCATGATAACATAATACTGAAACTGGGGGATTTATAAAGAAAATCATTTTATTTGGCTAATGATGCTTTCCAAGATAGGGCAGCCCATCTGGTGAGGGTCGTGTATTGCTTCAACTGATTGCTCAAAGTGGAAAGACAAATGGGCACCTGCAAAGAGACATACAGGAGAGGCTGGGCTCACTTTATAACAGCCTGTTCTCACAGGAACTATTCCGTTCCTGCAAGAGTGAAAACTCATTCCCATGAAAGGGCATTAATCTACTCATGAGGGATTCATCATATTACCCAAATACCTCCCAATAGGCCTCACCACCCAACACTGCCATACTGGGTGTATTAGTCTATTTACATACTGCTATAAATAACTGTCCAAGACTGGGTAATTTGTAAAGAAAAGAGATTTAATTGACTCACAGTTCTACATGGCTCGGGAGGCCTCAGGAAACTTAAAATCAAGGCAGAAGTCGAAGTGGAAGCAAGACATCTTCTTCACAAGGTGGCAGGAAGGGGAAGTGCCCAGGAAAGGGGGTAAGAACCCCTTATAAAACCATCAGATCTCATGAGAACTCACTCACTATCATGAAAGCAACATGGGAAAACTGCCCCCATGATTCAATTCCCTCCACTTGGTCTCTCCCTTAATACATGGGGATTACGGGGATTACAATTCAAAATGAGATTTGTAGGCCAGGCACGGTAATCCCAGCGCTTTGGGAAGCCAAGGCAGGTGGATTGCTTGAAGTCAGGAGGTCTAGACCAGCCTGGCCAACGTGGTAAAACCTTGTATCTACTACAAATACAAAAATTAAGTACAAAAATTAGCCAGGCATTATGGTGGGCACCTGTAGCCCCAGCTACTTGGGACACTGAGGCAGGAGAATCTCTTGAACCTGAGAAACAGAGAGATTTTGGGTGAGAACACAACCAAACCATGTCACTGGGAATCAAATTTCAATATGAGTTTTGGAAGGAACACACTCAAACCATAGCATTCTGCCTCTGGCCCCCTGAAACCCATGCTATTCTCACATATAAAATACAATCATCCAATCTCAATTGTTCCAAAAGTCCTAACTTTCTTTACTACCAACTTAAAAGTCAAAAGTCTCATTTGAGACTTAAGGTAAGTTCCTTCAAGCTGTAAGAATGCAAAATCAGAAATCAAGTTATCTATTTCCAAGATACAATTGATAGACATTGGGCAAACATTTCCATTCCAAATGAGAAAATGGGCAAAAAAAAAAAAAAAAAGAGTGCCCAGTGCAAAGCAATTTCAGAACCCAGCAGGTCAGACATCAAATCTTAAAGCTCCGAAATGCTCCACATGCCACCTCCTGGATACACCGGGTTGGAAGCTGGCCCACCAAGGCCTCAGGTAGCTTCACCTCTAAGGCTCCGCTGAGTGCAGCTCACATGGCTGCTCACTGGTTGGAGTCCAGTCTCAGACAGGCATTACATGTTGCTAGTGGTGTAACCGTTCTGGGGTCCAGAGAGTGGCAACCCCACTCCCACAGCTGCATTAGGCACTCCAGTGACTATTCTCTGTGGCAGCTCCGCCTCTGAGACAGGTTTCTGCTTGCTCCCAGGCAGTTTGATACATCCTTTGATGAAGGCTGCTATGTCTCCACGACTCTTGCATTATATAGGCCTGAACAGTCAGCACCATGTGGATGTGGACACTCCACAGGCCTACTGTCTGCATCCTCTGAAGCAGCCTCCTTGAGCTATGGCTGAAGTGACCAGAGTACCAAAATGCAGGAGTCACGTTCCCAAGGCAACTCTAGACAGTGAGCTGGTGGAGATTAACCCAGGCCTGTCTCTGGAAACCATGCTACCCTCTGAGGCCTGTGGGCCTTTTTCACTATGTCCTGATGCACACAGCACTGACTCCCTTTTGTTCATGCTTCTTTTGTTCTCTTTATCAAGGGGTCCTTGAGCAGTGACACACTTAGCACTCTCTCCCAAATACAGCTTTTTGCTCTTTACGTAGTCAGGCTGCAAATTTTCCAAAATTTTCCACTCTGCTTCCCTTTTAATTATAAATTCTGTCTTTATTCTTTTGCTCTCAAATCTCAGCACAAGTGGCCAAAAGTAACTATGCAACTCCTTCTATATTTTGCTGAGAAATTTATTCTGCCAAAAAATCTTAGTTCATTACTCTTAAGTCCTGCCTTCCATAAAGCCCAAGGCCATGGACACAATGCAACCAAGTTTTTTGTACATGTGTAACAAGTGTACTTGTGCACATCAACTTCCCAATAAGCTACTCCTCATTTTTATCTGAGTCCTCATCCGCATGGCCTTTAGTCACCAAATTTCTACGTGCATTTGGTCATGACTATTTAATCAATCTCTAAAAAGTTCCAAACTTTCCCTAGTCTTCTCATCTCCTGTGCCTTCACCATAATGGCCTTTCATGCTCTGTGCACAGCAGTACAGGCCTTTTCTGACCTGTTCCTCCAGATTCTTCAAGCCACTACCAATTCCAAAGCCACGTTCACATTTCCAGCTATCTGTATAGCAACACCTCATACCTCAGTACCAGTTTTCCATCTTAGTTTGTTTAGTGTTGCGATAACAGAACACCTACGACTGAGTAATTTATTTTAAAAATAATGTATTTGATTTCTGATTCTGGAACCTGAGAAGCCAAAGATCAGGCAGCCCATCTGGTGAGGGTGTTGTCCTTCAATTCATGGTGGAAAGCAGAAGGGCAAGTGGGCACATGCAAAGAGACGCATACAAGAGGTTGGACTTGCTTGTAACAACCCACTCTACTGGAAACCAATCCACTCCTGCACGAGTGAGAACTTACTCCCATGAAAGAGCATTAATTAATTCATGAGGGATTTTCCCCCATGACCCAAACACCTCCTACTAGGTTAAGTCTCCCAACACTGCCATACTGGGATTCAAATTTCAACCTGAATTTCAGAGGGGACACACTCAAAGCACAGCAGATGATTGATTGAGTGATTGATTGATTGATAGATGATAGATAGATAGATAGATAGATAGATAGATAGATAGATGATAGAAAGATTCACAAAAATGCAAAAATTCTTTAAAGTGAATAGTAGATATTTTGTAATCAAAACTTTTCTGGGCCATTTTCAAAACACATCCTCTTGCTTCCTGCCAAATCGCGCAGACTTTCTTCCCACTACTTTCCTCATCACCCACAGGAACTCCAAATTCTTCTTTGCCTTTTTGCAGAAAAAATATGGCAATTACTCCAAACTCAGCACAGTCTATCTTTACAAATTCTTCCTTATCAAAGATTCTCAAAAGAACAAAAGAGTCTTCATTTTACCATGAACCACTAGCTTTATAAGGCAGCCATGGTAGGAGTATTTTCGTCAATTATATATAAAGTGGTCACCATAGTGCGTAATATTCACTAATTTCTTAGTAAGCAGTAGACATAAATTGATAAAAATTTAGCAAGATAATCAATTGTGTAAGAATTATTATGATGATAATAGTTAACATACACCTAATCAAATGGACATAAAATTTATATTATACGTTATGTCACAGGCTTATAATTTTAATTGTATTCACCAGACAACTAATTTAGCTTAGCGTTTTTAATGACTTATGATATTAATATAGCACTTTAATTATGCAGTTAAACATCTTCATTCCAAAAGTGATACATAAACTGAGAGTGATTACTTGCTAGACACAGTACAATAATAGCCCTTCAAAATTATCGACAGGTTAAATATTTTCATGTTGATAAATGCAATTAGTGAAATAATTATCTATCTCTATTAAATATCTATCCATCTATGTAATGTAGAGGAGAAATAAAAAGGTACATAAAGTTTATCTTTTACTTAAAAAAACAAGTAAACATTAGGAAGACATATTGTTTCTCATCTCTGCTGTTTTTTATTTAAATCCTTGTTAACATCTTTATTTTCTTCCTGTCTTATCTCGTAACATTTATATCGTACAAACTTAATTCATGGTTTGGCATCCAAGTTCAAGGTCAGGTCTACTTTTGATGTATTATTTATTATTCCACATATGTTGTTTATTCCATTTTCTTAACGACTATAACCCTGATTTACGATGAAATTTGGTACTCAATCAAAAAAAAGTTCTATATACTTTAATTGTTTTGTTATAACTAATAAGTAGACTCTGAGCATTTTACTTTTCTGCTATCTACCTCTACAGTACATGTGTTGTTTAGCCTTGTGACTGACAACTAAACAGTACTAAATGCATAACAGTGTATGTATTTTATATACAAAATTTTAAAAATAATAACAGCTTTTAAAAATATCAATTTAGAGAACAGAAGAGAACTTTTTTTTCCCCAATATATCCCGCAATATTTGGAGAAGGCATCTGCTAAAGCACAGGACTGACCTGCAATAAATTCTTAATGCCTATTTATTGATTTTGACTGATATTTAGAATCTGTCATAGCAGCCAGACATCTCCATGATGTTCTGCCTATATAACCTCAGAGGATCATTTTGCTGAACGCCTGAAGAAGTTATTCCCAGGACACAGCACTCCAGATAAAATCTTTAGTATGTTAGCATCATTTTTAAAATTTCAAATCATGAAAGTAAAGTAAGTTTTTAAAAAACCCATAAACAAATAAGATTAACAATTCACTTCCACATCATGCTATTTTTTAATGTGAGAAAACATTTATTTTGCATAGTGTTTCAGTTAAATGAGTGGATGAGAGAGACAAAAACTGGATCAATTTTAGCTTGTAGTTTACATTTAAGAAGAGCCTTAGAAAAAATCTATTTAGGTAATAGATTGATCAATAATCTACTAGGTATTGCATACTATATGTAATGTGGTAAATACTTGACTATTCACATTAATGGAAATGATCAAAGGCAGACCATCAGAATCAGTTTACTATGGTTTGGAATATATGTTGATTCTTGTATTCAAGTTTCTCAACCTCAGCACTACTGACATTTGGAAATTTGGACTAGATATTCTTCCTTGTGGGAGGCTGTCTGTCACATGGTAGGATGTTTAGCAGCATCCCTGGTGTCTACCTACTAAATGCTAGTAGCATATTCCTTAGATGTGACAACCAAAAAGGCTTCCAAACATTGCCCAGTATTTCCTAGAAGGGATTTGGGGAACAGATCACCTCTGGCTGAGAACCATTGATACATATGAATATAAGTTTGTTTTGTTTTATAATTTAAATATTTACATTTCTCTTCAAAGGATAAAATCATTCTGAAGACCTGACTGACACAAGCTGACTATTTTACATACCTTACTACTGTAACCCAAATAAAACTGGACTGTTTAGACGGTTGCAAATTAAACAAACAAGTTCCATTTCCCACAAACCTTGTAGAGAACTGTAAATATTTATTGAAGGTGTTTAAAGGACACTAATTAAAGCTTACTTAAAGGCTTTTAGGATGAATAGTGATGTTAATATGGTAGATTTTGAGATATTTGCCTCTTGCTTGGCTAAATTCTATTTAGGAATTTTGAGGAACCATGTTGTTCTCTCAACATATTGAAAATTAGCCTCTCCTGGCTTCAAGATCCTAACACAGTTGCATAATGCGAGTATAACTCCAAAATGGTTATAGGTTCTAGCTATGGGGAAGACTAAAATTATTAGCCATTGCAAGCTTAATAAAGTAAATGTATTTGAAATTTGTTCTTACGAAAACACACTGTTCTGCCTCAAGTCATTTACTCTATATATCTCCTAGTTACAATTCCATCTAAATGCATTCAATATGCAGTTTTCTACAACTTAAAAAATAGTAACCCACCAATATTTTTAAAATACAGGCCCAATTGTTAATTTAATATGCCTTCTGAGCTTTAATATCTAATTGAACAATTGAAGGTTTGGTTTGTCATTGTAATTCTTTATATGAAGTGCAAGGAAATTTTAGACCTCACTCTTGAAGTATTGATTACTGAACTCTTTTTAATCTCACTGAAAAAACTGCTCTTTTCAGGACTCTTCAGAGCTTTGATTAACTTTACATCTGCCTTTGATTCTATGGATATGTTTTTTAAGCTCTGTGAGTTTAAGATAAGTCTCCGATTATTAATATGCTTGCAAAATCTACATCCATGGTATCATTGCCGGAATCTAGCAAGACAGAAATTTAAATGCATAAAAAGAAAACGAGTTTTGGACCTTCTTTTGATTTTTATCTAGATATTTTTATATTCTTTTGAAAGAAATTGGATCCTTGCCTACTTGTAACAGTAAAGAGGAAAATAACTACCCTTCTCTATAATAAGGTCATTGTTTTATCATCATGGATCAAGATAAACCTTAGAAGAATTATAAACCCAATAGTTCCTATCAAGAAGAGGCCATTAACATTAATTGTGATGACATAGGTACCTATTATTTTAGTAGGGCTAAATAATTCTCTAATGTATAAGTGGCTAATATTAACTAATTCCATGCATCAGGGCACTTCGTTCTCTTTTTGTCAATAATATTTTGAATTTTGTCAATAACATAAACATATCAAGAGGCAACTGTCTTTTAAATTACACCACCTGTGAGACTATTATAGTTTTTATTAATGATTCTGTTGGAAAACTGGCATCATTTGCTCTGATATTTCTTTATAATAGAATAAGTCATGCCATTTGCTTATTTTGTTTCCAAAAGAGTAGTGTTAATTTTAATCAATAGTATTGAATATTAGTATTAGCAATATTATTAGTATTAGCAATTACAGCAATTAGTATTTACTGAGCCATTGCTATCCGCCAGACACACTTCTGTGTTCAGCTTGTTTAGATTCAAAGCAATCTTTTCAGATGAGTATTATCCGGGGATTATCAACCCCAGAGATGAACAAAGACAACAGAAGGTTTAAGTACAAAACTGCCCAAGACCATACATACAGCTGGTAAGTGGCAGAACTATGATTGTAAACTCAGACAGCTGACTACCAAACCACTGCACTTACTCATCACCACATTATGCTGTCTGAGCTTGAGGCTCTCACCAACAAATATATAATTCAATCATATAATAGCTAATGTTTATAAAAAACTAAGTTTAGGGAAGTAAATGTAAATGCTACCTATCCACTCTCTTCTGCCTAAACAACGTTGTTTCTTTTGAGTCAAATCAGAACAGCAAAAGGCCTCATTTTATTGGTTTGTTTGTTTGCTTGTCTGTTTGTTTTTTGAGACAGAGTCTCACTCTGTTGTCCAGGCTAGAGTGCGTGACGCGATCTCAGCTCACTGCAACCTCCGCTTCCTGGGTTCAAGCAATTCTTCTACCTCAATCTCCCGCGTAGGAGGATTACAGGTGTGTGCCACCACACCCAGCTAGTTTTTGTGTTTTTAGTAGAGATGGGGTTTCTCCATATTGGCCAGGCTGATCTTGAACTCCTGATGTCAGGTGATCTGCCCACCTTGGACTCCCAAAGTGCTGGGCAGGCGTGAGCCACCACAACCAGCCCATTTTATTATATTTTTAAGAGGGACTATCTCAAGAACACAGGATTTCATTCATCATAATTCTTGTTCATCACTGACTATCATCATTAGGCATGGCTCATTTATTGTGAGTTACCAAGTTGACTACTGTTTATAATGTGGTGAGGACCCAAAAATCAACTACTCACTAGGCCCTTGATAAAAACCCAGACGTAATTTTTAAAAGTTAAAATGTAATAAGACCTTAGCTTTTATTAATGTTTTTTGCACTTTCATGTTAAAGATTTTTTAAAATTCAGGTATACATTATTTACAGTAAAATGCGTTGAGTTTGATAAATTTGGAAACATGTATATAGCTGTGAAATCCATGTGATCAAAGCACAGGATATTTGAATGAGTGTCTCTGTCTCTTACCCAGTCAATTCTATTCTCCACCACAGAAACTACTTACATGATTTCTATCACAATTGCTTAACTTTGATTATATCTAAAACTTCACAAATATGTACTCTTTGTATATAGCTTATACATATAAATATACATATAATGCTAAAGATATGTAGCAATAAATATTACTGTGAGGTTTTTGTGGACAAAAATGTTACTTATTATGAATAATTAACTACCTGTGTAATTGTTCATGGTTAACCTGTTATGAAAGAGCCATAGGTCTGGTTACACCACATACTCCACAATGTTTCTGTATTAGTCCATTTTCATATTGCTATAAAGAGCTACCTGAAACTGGATAATTTATGAAGAAAGTAAGTTTAATTGGCTCACAGTTTTTCAGGCTTAACAGGAAGCATGACTGGGAGGCCTCAGGAAACTTACA
Source organism: Piliocolobus tephrosceles (assembly GCF_002776525.5). Classification (NCBI taxonomy): domain Eukaryota; kingdom Metazoa; phylum Chordata; class Mammalia; order Primates; family Cercopithecidae; genus Piliocolobus; species Piliocolobus tephrosceles. The sequence continues at coordinate 87,304,882 of NC_045447.1, read as the reverse complement.
ATCACAGTAGAAGGTGAGGAGAAGCAAGGATGTCTTATCGTGGCAGAGCAGGAGAGAGAGAGAGGAGGGGAGAGAGGGGGTGAGAGAGAGAGAGACACAGAGAGAGAGGAGGGAAGTGCTACACACCTTTAAACCATCAGATCTTGTGAGAACTTACTATCACGAGAATATCGGGGGGAAATCCTCCCCCATGATTCAATCACCTCCCACTAAGCCCCTCCAACATAAGATTTGGGAAAGGACACAAATCTAAACTGTATCAGTTTGGTACTGTCAATCTTTTAAATTGTAGCCAGGCTGTTAGATGTAGAGTGGTATCTAACTGTGGTTTAAATTTGCATTTCTTTGATAATTAATAATGTCAACCATTTTTATGGTTTACTAACCATATGTACCTCTATTTTCTGAAGTATGGATTCAAGTATTTTTCATTCTTTTAATTAAATTTTTGTCTTGAGATAATTGTAGATGTAACTGGAAGAAAGAGTACAGAAATCCGACCAGGTGTGGTGGCTCATGCCTGTAATCCCAGCACTTTGGGAGGCCAAAGCAGGAGGATCATGAGGTCAGGAGATGGAGACCATCTTGGCTAACATGGTGAAACCCCGTCTCTACTAAAAAAATACAAAATAAATTACCCAGCTACTTGGAAGGCTGGGGCAGGAGACTGGCGTGAACCCGGGAGGCAGAGTTTGCAGTGAGCCGAGTTCGTGCCACTGCACTCCAGCCAGGGCAACAGAGTGAGACTCCATCTCAAAAAAAAAAAAAAAAAAAGAATACAGAAATCCCATGTATCCTCTACCCAGTTTCTCCCAGTGGAAAACTATGGCACATCTTGCAAAACTATGGCACAATATCACAATCAAGATACTGATGTGGATATAGTCAAGATACCACGCATCTCCATCACTACAAAGGTCTGCAACATTTCCCATTATGGTCACATCCACTTCTTTTTCTCCCCAACATCCTCCTTAAACCCTGTAGGCCACTAATCGCCTCTTCATTACTGTACTTTTGTTATTTCAAGAATGTTGTATAAATAGGATCACACAATATGCAACCTTTTGTTTCTTGCTTCTTCAATTAGCATAATTTTCTGGAGATTCGTCCATATGATTGCATGTATCAACAGTACATTCCTTTTTATTGCTGAGTAATATTTCATGCTATGAAGGCACTATAGTTAATTTAATCATTCATCTGTTATGGACATTTGAGTTGTTTCTACTATATGAGCTACTACAAATAACGGGGTTATAAATACTCATACAAAGTTTTTGGCGTGAGTATATGTTTTCATTTTTCTGGGACAAATGCCCAGGAGTGGTATTGCTGGGTTATATCGTACTTTCATATTTAGATTTTTCTTTCAACTGCAAAACAGTTTTTTTGAGTGAGAATACCATTTACATTTCTACCACCAATACAGAAGTGATCCAGTTCCTTTGTCTTCTCTCCAGCATTTGTTGTCACTATTCATAATTTTACCCATATTGATAGGTATGTAGTGATATCTCATTATGGTTTTAATTGACATTTCCTTAATAACTAGTGATGTCGACAATCTTTTCACATATTTGTTTGCCATCTGTATGCACTCTTATTTGAAATGTCCCTGTATATCTTTTAACCACATTCTAATTTGATTCTTTGCTTTTTAATTGTGAGTTTAGAGTGTTCTTTGTGTATTCTAGATACTAGTCCTTTGCAAATATTTTCTCCCATTCTATATCTTGTCTTTTTATTATATTAACTGGGTCTTTTATAGATCAAAATCATTCAAATTTCACATAGTTAAACTTAGCAAGTTTTAAAGTGAATCCTACTTTTAATGTCAAATCTAAAAATCATTTGGCCCCAAATCGTAAAAATTTTCCTCTGTTGTTTTTTCTCCTTAAGAGTTCTATGATTTAAATTTTATGTTTTAGTCAGTGGCCTATTTAGTTAATTTTTGCATAAGATATAATAGTAAAGTCAAGGTTTATAATTTTATTTTTGCCTGTAGCTATTCAATTGCTCCAGTACTAACTGTCAAAAAGCCTGTATTTCCTGTATGGAACTGCTTTTGCAACTCAGTCAAAAATCATACATATGTTGTGCATATATGTGTGGGTCTATTTCTGGATTCTTTACTGTGTTCTATTGAACTATGTGTGTATCCCTCCAGCAATATCACAAAATTCTGACTACTATAGATATATAATTTTGATATATTTTTTCAATTTATTGTTTCAAAATTGTTTTTAGCTATTCGAGTTTCATATACATTTTAAGATAGTTCTGTCTATATTTACAAAATTATCTCCCTGAAATTTTGATAAGTATTTTAAACCTGTACATCAAATTAGGAAATACTGACATCTTTACTACATTAAGTCTTCCAATCCATGAACATGATTTATCTATTCATTTATCTCTTTGATTTCTTTCATCATCATTGTGTTATTTTCAGAAGACTAGTAGTATAGAGGTTTGGTTAGATTTACTCCTATGTATTTTTTTTCAGTAATTATAAATGGAATTGTAGTATTAATGTTGGTGCCTATGTGGTTATGGTCAGTGTATATACATATAATTGATTATGTTTATCTCATGTCCTACAAACTTGATGAATTCATGTATTAGATCTGAAAGATCTTTTATAGGCTTCCTTGGAATTTTCTATGTAGACAAATATGTCATCTGCAAATAGAGACAGCTGTACTCACTTCTTTTCTGTATTTACTTCTCGTCCCTATTTAAAACTTCCACCTTGATGTTAAATAAGAGGGTTGAGAGCAGACATGCTTGTCTTTTTCTGGTCATAGGAGAAATGCATTTGATTTTTCACTATTAAGTATAATATTAGCTGTGGGTTTTCTGGATATGTTCTTTATCAAATTGAGGAATTTTAACTCTATTCCAATTTTTCTGTGCATTTTTATAACATATGGATACTGAATTTTGTCAAGTGCTGTTAATAAATTGATTGATGTGATAATAAGATTGTTCTTGAGCCTCTTATTGAATCAGTTTTATATCCCTTTAACAACCCCACTTGGTCATATTATATAATCTTTTTATTTGTTGTTGAAATCTATTTACTAATATTTTGGTAATAATTTTATATTTATATTCAGGAAGGATATATGCTTGTAATTTTATTTCATACTGTATTTGCTTGGTTTTAGAATCAGACTAATAATGGCTGTATTAGTCCATTCTCATGCTACTAATGAAGACAGATCCGAGATTGGATAATTCATAAAGGAAAGAGGTTTAAAGAACTAGCAGTTCCTTGTGGCTGGGAAGGCCTCCCAATCATGGCAGAAGATGAAGGAAGAGTAAAGAGCTTTGTCTTACATGGTGGGATGCAAGAGACATTTGCAGGGAAACTCCCTTTTATAAAACCATCAGATCTTCTGAGACTTACTCACTATCACAAGAACAGGAAAACCTGCTCTCATAATTCAATTGCCTCCCTCCAGGTCCCTCCCATGACACCTGAGGATTATTACAATTAAAGGTGAGATTTGGGTGTGGACACAGAGCTAAACCATATCATTCTGCCTCCAGTCCCTCCCAAATCTCATATCCTCACATTTCAAAACCAGTCATGCCTTCCAACAGTCCCCCAAAGTCTCAACTCATTCCAGCATTAACCCAAAAGTCCAAGTCTAAGTCTCATCTGAGACAAGGCAAGTCCCTTCCACCTATGAGCCTGTAAAATCAAAAGCAAGTTAACTACTTCCTAGATACAATGGAGGTAAAGACATTGGGTAAATATGCCCATTCCAAATGAGAGAAATTGGCCAAAACAAAGGGGCTACAGGTCCCATGCAAGTCCATAATCCAGCAGGGCAGTCAAACCTTAAAGCTTCAAAATGATCTTCTTTGACTTCATGTCTCATATCTAGCTCACACTGATGCCAAGAGGTGGGTTCTCATGGTCTTGGGCAGTTATGCCTCTGTGGCTTTGCAGGGTGCAGCTCCCTTCCTGAGTGCTTTCACAGGCTGGCATTGAGTGTCTGTGGCTTTTCTAGGCACACAGTGCAAGCTGTCTGTGGGTCTACCATTCTGATATCTGGAGGATGGTGGTCCTCTCACAGCTCCACTAGACAGTGCCCCAGTGGGGACCCTGTGTAGAGGCTGGCACCCAACTGTTCCCTTCTGTACTTCCCAAACAGAGGTTCTCCATGAGGGCTCTGCCCTTGAAGCACACCTCTGCCTGGACATGCAGGCATTTCCATACATCCTTTGAAATTTAGGCAGAGGTTCCCAAACTTCAATTCTTGACTTCTCTGCATTTGCAGGCCCAGTACCACGTGTAAGTCACCAAAGCATGGAGCTTGCGACTTCTGAAGCAATGGCCTGAGCTCTACATTGGCCCCTTTTTAGCCACAGATGGGGTGCAGGTCAACAAATCTCAAGACTGCATAAAGCAGAAAGGCTCTGTGCCCAATCCACAAAAACATTGCTTCCTTCTAGGCCTCCAGACCTCTGATGGGAGGGGCTTCCATGAAGACCTCTGATATGCCCTGGAGACACTTTTCTCCATTGTCTTGGCAATTAGCATTTGGCTTCTCAATACTTACGCAAATTTTTGCAGCTGGCTTGAATTTCTCCTCAGGAAATTGGGTGTTCCTTTCTATGTCATTGTCAGGCTGCAAATTTTCTGAAGGTTTATGCTCTGCTTTCCTTTTAAACATAAGTTCCAATTCCAAACCATGTCTTTGGGAATACATAAAACAGAATGCTTTTAACAGCACACAAGTCACATCTTGAATGTTTCATTGCTTAGAAATTTCTTCCACTAGATGCTCTAAATTAGCTCTCTCAAGTTCAAAGTTCCACAGATCTCTAGGGCATGGGCAAAGTGATACCAGTCTCTTTGCTAAAGCATAACAAAAGTCACCTTTACTCCAGTTCTCAACAAGTTCCTCATCTCCATCTGAGACTACCTCAGCCTGGAATTTATTGTTCATATCACTCAACATTTTGGTCAAAGCCATTCAACAAGTCTCCAGAAAGTTCCAAACTTTCCCACATCTTCCTGTCTTCTGAGTCCTCCAAGTCTCTAGGAAGTTCCAAACTTACCCACAGTTTTCTATCTTCTTCTGAGCCCTCCAAACTGTTTCAACTTCTGCCTGTTACCCAGTTCCACATTTTCAGGTATCTTTATAGCAATTCCCCACTACCCAGTACCAATTTACTGTATTAGTCCATTCTCATGCTATTAATAAAGGCATACCTGAGACTGGGCAATTTATAAAGGAAAGAGATATAATAAACTCACAATTCCACATGTCTCGGGAGGCCTCACAATCATGGCAGAAGATGAAGGAAAAGCAAAGAGATGTCTTACATGGCGGCTGACCTGAGACATGTGCAGGGGGGATTCCCCTTTAAAAAACCATCAGATTTCATGAGACTTATACTATATCACAAGAACAGCATGGGAAAAACCCACATCCATAATTTACCTCCCACTGGGTCCCTCTCATGACACATGGGCATTATTGCAATTCAAAGTGAGAGCTGGGTAATCCCAGAACTTTGGGAGGCCAGGACAGGCAGATCACGAGATCAAGAAATCAAGACCATCCTGGACAACATGGCAAAATCCCATCTTTACTAAAAATACAAAAATTAGCCAGTCGTAGTGGTGGGTGCCTGTAGTCCCAGCTACTTGGGAAATTGAGGCAGGAGAATCGCTTGAACTGGAGAGGCGGAGGTTGCAGTGAGACAAGATTGCACCACTGCACACCAGCCTGGCAACAGAGCGAGACTCCATCTCAAGAAATAAAAAAAGTGAGATTTGTGTGTAGACAGAGCTAAACCACATCAATAGTCTCATAAAATAAATATGTAAATGTTCACTCTTCTGACAGATACTGTGTAAAATTGATGTTGTTTTAAAAAAATTTTGACAGAATTTCCAATGTAACCATGTTGGTTTGGAGGTTTCTTTTTGAAAATTATTAATGACAAATTTTGACAATTTTATTTATTTTTTCAAAGAACCAATTTTTTGTTTGATTTTCTCCATTCTGTTTTCCATTTTATTGATTTCTGTTGTTTATTATTGTCTTCATTCTGCTTACTTTAGGATATTTTTTCCCCCTTCTAGGTTCTTGAGGTAGGAGCTTTGGTTATTGGTTTCAAACTTCTCCTTTTTTCCCATGTATGCATTTAGGACTATAATTTTGCCTTTTAGCACAACTTTAGCTGTGTTCCACAAATTTTGTTATATTGTATTTTCATTTTCATTCAATTCAATGAATTTTTTAAATTCTCTTGACTTTTGTTTGACCTCATGCATTATTTATAAATGTGTTACCAAGTGTTTGGAAACTTTTCTTTAATCTTTCTGTTACTGATTTGTATTTTGATTCCATTGTATCAGAGAATGCACTCTGTATAAATTCAATTGTTTTACAGTTGTTGAGGTTGGTTTTATGACTCCGAGTATGGTTTATTTTGGTATAGGTATGATTTGAAAATAATGTGTAGTTGGCTGGGTGTGGTGGCTCACGCTTGTAATCCCAGTACTTTGGGAGGCCAAGGTGGGCGGATCACCTGAGGTCAGGAGTTCAAGACCGACTTGGTCAAAATGGTAAAACCTCATCTCTACTAAAAATACAAAAGACAGCCAGGCGTGGTGGCAGGTGCCTATAGTCCCAGCTACTTGGGAGGCTGAGGCAGGAGAATCACTTGAACCCGGGAAGTGGAGCTTGCAATGAGTCGAGATTGCGCCACTGCACTCAAGTCAGGGCAACAGAGTGACTGTCTGTCTCAAAAAAAAAAAAAAAAAAAAAGAAAATAGAGTGTTCCATAAATGTCAGTTACATTTTATTGGTTGAGCTCTTCTATCTTTGTTGAAATTATCTTTCCTTATTCCATGAATTGCTGAGACAGTAGTGTTCATGTCTCTAACTATAATTATGTGTCTCTTTCTCCTTTCAGTTTGATCAGTTTTTGCTTCACATATTTTGCTGATCTGTCTTTTGGTGTACATACATTCAGAATTTCTGTCTTTTGGTGAATTTAAACTTTTCTCGTTATTAATCTCCTTCTCTATCTTTAATAATTTTATTTTCTCTGAAGTCTACTTCATATAATATTAATATACTCTTTCCTTTTACTGAAATTTTTGTAAGATATTTTCAATTCTTTTACTTTCAACAGCTTATATTGGTATATTTGAAGTTAATTTCTTATAGGCAGCATTTAGTTAGGTTGTATTTGCAAATACCCTCTGTTAATCTCTGTCTTTTGATTGCTATGTTTATACTACTTAAATTTAATATAATTATTGATACTTTAGAGTCAAATCAGCTATTTTATTTTTGTTTTCTGTTTGTTCTCTCTAGTTTTTGTCTTCTTTTTCCTCCCTTTCTGTGGAAACTCACAACACATATAAAACATATAAATCATCATATAAAACATCTTTTAAAATTTCCCTTTTCTTTATCTATAGTGTTTTGACTGTGTCTCTTTGTATCGCTGTCTTAGTGGTTGCACTAGTTATCATGTTGTTACATATCTGTAACTTACCACAGTCTACTTGTGTTCTCATTTTATCAGTCCTAGTGAAGTATAGAAGGACTACTTCCCTTTACATCTCTTTATTCTCCCCCATTTATAATTGTCTTAGATATTTCTTCTACAAATATTTCGAACATTTGGTGTTTTAATTTTTGCTTCAACCATCAAGTATAATTTAGAACACTCAAGAGAAGAACCTATTGTATATATCCATATTTTTGTTTACTGTATTGGTCTTTCTTCTTGATGTCACAAGCTTTATTCTTTCGTTATTTCCTTTACTTTTAGAAATTTTATTTAGCCATTCCTGTAGGGTGAATCTCCTGGCAACATATTTTCTTATGTTTCCGTCATCTAGGAATGTGTTGATTTCTCCTTTATTTCTGAAGGGTATTTTCTCTAGATATAGAATCTCAATTTTTATTTTTTATGTTGAGATGCCCATGTTTATATTATTGAGTTTTAAGAGTTCTTTTTATATTCTGGTTACACATTCTCCATCAGATATATCAAATATTTTCTCACAATCTATGACTTACTTTTTAAAACTATCTTAATGGCAACTTTTTGAAGAACAAAGTATTTTGCATTTGATAAAGTGCTTTTTTTATTATTTGGGCTTTCTGTTCAAGTCCAATAAATTATTACCACTCTAAGCCCATGAAGATTTTTTTCTAGAATATTTTAAATTTTCCTTTAGGTTTAGATATCATATATCTCATGTATATGAGATTTTTTTTTTTAGTGTATGAGTGAAATTGAGGTTGAGGTTCTATATTTTCTTTATTCCTGTCTACTTGATTCATCACCATTTGCTCAAGTTGTTTTCCTTTTCCTGTTGAGTTGTTTTAGGGCCCAAAGCAAAAAATAATTTGACTTTGTATGTGTGAATCTATTTCAGGATCCGCAATTGTTTTCAATTGATCTATTCACCTATCGTGTTGCTAGTGTCATACTCCTGATTTCCATAGCTTTATAATATGTATGGCAGTCAGGCAGGGTAAGTCCTCCAACTGTTCTAATACATTTTCATTTTGATATATATTTGGACACAGCAAATTGCCTTTTTTTAAAGCCAAATATAATTTTGGTTAGGATTGTGTTGAATATAAAGATAGATTTGTGGGGAATTTATATTTTAATAACTTTAACAATACTGACCCTTATAATCCATAAATATAGCATCTCTTTTATTTTCTTACCAATTGCTTATGGCTGTTGGTTAGACATAAATTGATTTTTGTATATTTTCCTTGCATCCTGTGACACTCCAAAGTTCACTTCTTTATTCTTTACTTTTTTTACAAAAAATAAAGAAAATAATTTTAATTATACACATATGCATGGAGTCCCACAAAGACATGAGACCCCTCCTTATAACTTTATAGGCATATGTTATATTATCTTCAAATATTAGAGTTTTTTTATACTTTTCTAAAACGTATGGGCTTTTTGTTGTTGTTTGTTTGTTTTTTTTTAACTTACTACATTAAGAGCTCCAGTATAATGTTAACTAGAAGTGGTAGAAATGTGCATCTTTATCTTTTCCCTATTTTGGTATATAATGCTCATTCCTTCTTCATAAGTAAAATTTTTATTATTATTATTATTATCATACTTTAAGTTCTAGGGTACATGTGCATAACGTGCAGGTTTGTTACATATGTATACTTGTGCCATGTTGGTGTGCTGCACCCATCAACTCGTCAGCACCCATCAACTCATCATTTACATCAGGTATAACTCCCAATGCAATCCCTCCCCCCCCACCATGATAGGCCCGGTAAAATATTTAATGTTGATTTCTGGCAGACTTTATTTGCCTAGGAAAAAAAAGTTTTCTTTTGTCTCTAGTTTGTGGAGCATTTTTATTATGAACAGGTACTGAATTTTTAAGTGCTTTTCCAGAATCTACTTAAATATAATTTTTCCTCTTTAATGTGTTATCATGTGAGTTCCACTGTGATTTCCATATAATAAACCAACTTGCCATTCCTGGGATTGCCACTGCCACATGGTCATGATTATTTAACATCTTTAGATATTGCCAAATCGAATTTGACAATGTTTGGTTATGGACTTTTGTGCCTATGCTCACAATGAATATTAGTCTTTAATTTCCTTTGCATATAATATCCTTTCTTAGATTTGGTGTCAGAGTTATATTGGCTTCATGAAATGACTGGGAAAGTATCCTCATTCCACTATTATATGGAAGAGTTTGTGTAATATTGGTAATTTTCGTTTATTAAATGTTTGATAAAATTTCTGATGAGCTGCTTTGGATATGAAGATTTTTATGGGAATTTATTTAATTACAAATTCTATTTAATCAATAGATGTACAGCTATTTAAAATTTCTATGTTTGTGGTGAAAGAACATACTGTTTATGATGGTCCCCCATTTATTTCATTAAAAGGTAATTTATGTTATTTGAAATTTACAATTTTAAGTGTATAATTTTGGAATTTGACAAATATATACAGTCATATAAGCACCATCAAAATCAATATATAGAGTAAGAGTCATCAAACTATGACTGTGGGCCAAATATTGCCTAAGGGGTGTTTTTGTATGGTCAATCAGCTAAGAACTTTTTTTATTTTAATAAAGGGTTGTGAAATAAAAACAATAGCAAACAAGGATATGTAATAGAAACTTATATGGCCCTAAAAATATTTATTATCATGTCCGTTACAAGGAAAAGTCAGCCGCCACTATAAATTTTTAGCCTTGAGATTGCTTTGACGCTCAAGAAATGAATTTTATAATGCTACATATATACTATAGTTTAAGAGTCAAAATTCATTTGTTCTACATCCTTCTAACTAAACCCTTTGGTCTTGTGAGGAGTAAAAAGAGTAACTGCCTCCTGGGCTTATAACGTGTTTCCCAGGTAAGCAGGAAGGTAGGATGGAGAGGTTTTGGTTTTTCAGTCAACTAAGATGGTATCAAATAATTTACTGAGTATGCTTCTTTAGACAAATTGTTTTAGCTCTCTGTGCCTTATCTTTTTTGTCAGCATAATAGAAGCAAAAATTCCAAACTAAACAGGTTGTTTTGAGATTTAGATGAGATTATTCAAAGACTTTACCTCAATGAAACCTATTTGTTAGATGTTTGCAATTCCCTCTCTACTTCATCACAACTACTAAACAAGGAGTTTACACACAGAGAGACACACTCACACAGACACATACACACACATCGTTGTGTAAAAAGGGAGCTGGTGGTTTGGGATTTTTATTTGTTTTTTGAGATGTTTGTTTGCTTTGTCACCCAGGCTTAAGCGCAGTGGTGTCATCTCATTGCAACCTCCTACTCCTGGGCTCAAGTAATCCTCCCACCTCAGCCTCTAGAGTAGCTGGATCTACAGGCACGTGCTACCACACCCGGCTAATTTTTTGTGTCTTCTCTAGTGATGAGGTTTTACCATGTTGCCCAGGCTGGTCTCAAACTCCTGGGCTCAAGGGATCTGCCCGCTTAGGCCTCCAAAAGTGCTGGGATTACAGGTGTGAGCCACCACACCAATCCTGGTGGTTTTAATGCACAGCTCTACCCTGTGAAACTGGAAATGTATCAGCTTTGTGCACAAATTTTCTAATTTGCACAAAAAATATATATTTAGCTTTTCAGAAACTCTGTCAGGATTCATTAGCTTTCTTCAGAAAAACAGACCTTTGGAGACTAAAAGAAAAATAAAGTTTTATGAGACAATCAATTAGTCAAAGTATTGGAGAAAATAGAGATGATTTTGGAATTATCTTTAGCTGTCATTTACATTTTCCTCAGCCTTAAATCTGATTTTCTCTAATAATCATAAGCCCAATATTTTTTGTTTTAAAAATAAAACAAGAAAAAACTCAAATTATACCATATCTGTGCTGACAGTCAGGATATATCCTTTTGGACTACAGTCTGTTTTGACTCACTGATGCAGAATGTTTTGGCACAGGAAATATTTAATCTAAAACGTAGGGCCTTTCACAAGAATGCCTCTTGTAAACAGGGAGTTCAACTGGGCATTGATGTGAATATTGTTGTTGGCAAGATCTTTTGATCTGATGGATAGAGGTGACACATACTTTGTGTCTTTCAGCAGGAACACCCCTTGGAGCAATAACACCCAAAAACCTGACATGTGAAGATGACAAGCATGAGTATCCTCTCCTTTTCTTTTGTGCCTGCATTTCCTGCTTCAGTCAGAAAAAAATATATACTTTTAAATAAGTGCAGGCAATGGTGAGGTTAATTTCTTGTTTAAAGTATTTTAATTTTCAGACTGTAGTGATGGAAATAAATCTATTCACTCTAGCAAATATACAGCATTATCACAAAAAGCCAAAGAAAAAGGAAATGCATAAGAGAGAGAAAGGGAGTGAGAGAGAAGCAGGACACAAAAATTACTGTGCACAGAACAACAGCAAAACGAAAAAATACCACACTAGCAGTCAAACTGACCCTAGAGGTAGATGTTCACATTCACTCTGAGTTAACTGTTTTCTGGCTTCAGAGTTCACAGTGCAAGATCATGCTAAAAGACTAAGCAAGAAGGAGTGGAGGGAAGATTTGAAGTCCAGGTGACTTCAGCCAAAGTGCTGATTGGAGAACTTAGGTGTTCCTAGCCAAGTTACTTAAACTTTTCTGCTCCTCGGTTCCAACTTTCTCAAAATGAGTAGATAATGATTACTGTATCTCACCTGAATATTATGAAAAGTCTATACAATAAAATATGATGATGGTTATACAATGATAATGTAAACTTCTTAATAATACAAATGTTAGTAACTTATTTACATGTATTCAATATTTAACTTCGGAGTAATCACCCTATTGATTCAGCACACACTGAATTCCACAACAAAGGAAATTATTTAAACTCCCCATGACCTAATTTTTAAATAAAATACTGTGGGTTTTCATATTATTACAACTTTTCAAAATAAAATTTCCATTACATAATTTATTGATCAAAGTTCTAACACTCACCTGCAATTCAGCATATTTTTCTAGCCCTTGCTAACTCCTAGAGTTTGACATATTTTTTAAGATTAGTTCTTTTCATAAGAATACTACAGAAGAGCTACATAATAAGATGTTTTAAAAATTCTAATTTGAAGCTAAATAAAGTTTTAAGAATATCAGCTTTTTGAATTTTCTTATGGGTTTAAAAGTATAATTTCATGCCAAAGTTTGGTCAATGGAACAATTTTTCTTTCTCTCACACAATTTTCCTCCTCTTCCCCAATCCACCAAAGATCTGAATTTCAAGTGTTTTTTTCCTATTGACTTGCTGGCAGAAATGAACACAGAAATCAGTAAATTATTAAGTGAAGTTGCAGAAAACATCTTGCTCTTTTGGTATAGCATATGAAAGAAAAAAATCTGGGATCCTGAAATTCATGCAGCAGAAGGCAACACTGTCTTTATAAACTATAGCTGTGTGTAAGTGTATTTGATAGAGCTGTTTGGTTATAATTTCATAAAATAGAGAACAGCACTTGGACTATACCGCTAAGTTTAATCTCAAAACCTCACCAGTTCTTTCAGAGTTCTCAAGCAAGAAAGACTCCCTTTGCCCATGTTGCTTCCACACCATGCAGCTAATTTGATGACACACAGTGACATTTTACCAATCTCAATAACACCTGGTGACTCCTGTTGATAGTAACACTGTGTTTTAATGAACAAATAAATGCTTACCTCCCCTTTTTGGCAAGAATCTCTAGCTACTGAGGCAAAACATTAGCTCTCCCTGTGTTACTTGGGCTAATTGACTCTTTGGATGAAGTTAAATCACACTTATCCCCAGTGGGATGTATGTTTGCCAGTAATCAATAGCTCAACAAGATCCACAAGGCAGGTAATTAAGTGGAAAGTAATTAATACCCATCAAAGGTTTTATTAACTGCTTGCCATTCCTTCACTCAAAAGTCCTACTGTACTGTAAATAAGGAAGGAAGAGCCAAAAGAAGAAGGCAGGTGGGAACTAGCTTTGTTTTGTAGGAAGTCAAATAATTCCAACTCTTTTTTCCTTGCGTTAACCCTATTTTGAGGATTAGAACTACTCTTCCAGTTATCATCTTATTGGTTCATTCTCTTTATTGCATTTTTGCAAGCACTCAAGTAAAAACAGAATCTCAAATAAGTGCACTATTATAGAAAAATTATTTTATTCTGTTATTATGAGAAAGGAGGACAAAATAAGATCACAAGTATTAAGGACTTGTGTGTTAGAGAAATGAAAGCTAAGATTTGGAAAAAGGAATTCCACTTAAAAAAAAAAGAGAAAGTGATTGTCTTGGTGAACAGAACGTTCTAGATGTCTTTTTTTGTGTGTGTATCTTAGATTCTTCATTATTAGAAAATATTTTAATTTTTATTGAAAATTAATTTTGCTTCAGAAATCTCAATTACGTCAAGAAGGACTTCACATTGTAAGCTATCCTCTTTTTACATCTGCCTCGTGTGCCAACATCATTTGGAGTACCCATTCAGAGGACAAGAGCCTTGTTCTAGTGCTTTTTCTTCTTGTTCATCTTTTTATCTGGGAAATAAATAGAGTCTGTTCCCAAAGCTGCCCTAACTGTAGGTAGAGCTCTTGAATAAGGTGGGAAAATGTCATGAGAAGGATGAATAAGAGGACACAAAACACAAGTAAACCATAGGGGAGGCAGTAGTTCATTTACTTGGAAATTGCTCACTTATTGTTATGGTAAGATCTGTAATTTTAAGGCATGGATTATTATACTTTCAAGGTCATTCAGTTTTAGTTTAAAAAATGTAATGGTATATATTAATGACAGGGACGTGGAGAAGTGAATGTTCCTAAGTTAGATCTTTGTTACCAAACCTCTCTAATATCACGGGAGCATTCTTTTCTTGAACTTATTGAGCCCCCAGACAATTTTTCTCAGAAGCAATAAAGTCACATGTTAAGGATTACAAAGGCTACTGAACATACGAATACTTGGTAAAGTGTTACCCATGTATTTTACTCAATTAAAGCAACTCTATGCTTACAGAATTTTTGTAATATCAAACTAAAAAATTATTTTGAATATGACACTGTTCTAATTGTGAATCCGAGGACACAATGGAAATGGACACAATTTTTCTTAATGGAAAAATAAGAATGTCTGTCTGTGTAAAGTTGCTGTAGAAAGACAGCTAAACCTGCAGATGCTTTGAGTACTGTCCGGTTATTCTATGTGTTAATTTTATGTTCAGAAAAATACACGCTATTAAACTAAATTTAAAGTTATTTCTGTTACTATTATCCCAATGTTCTTATGTACATTAATAAATTGATGTCTAAGTTATATGTAAATGAGTAATACGATCACATCACATGTTGTTTTATAGGGCAGTGATTTTCCTTTTCTGCTTGATTTCTGCTCTTGAGCCCCCATAGTACTCATCTATTATCTCAGTGTATATATATTTATATGTACAATTACACATATAAATACACTTTACACATACAAATTCATATAAACATACGTACAATAGAGTTTTTTGATCTCACAAAGCAATGGTGTGTGAAATATCCCAGAACTCTTTTGTAACCTCAAAGAGCCATCTTATCTGCCCCCAATATTATGAAAAAAGACCCATTTGGGATCCTTCCTCAGGACTTAGAAATCTGTCTTTCACCTTTTATGACTGTATTGTTTTTGTTTTTATAAAACCAAGACTCCCTTTTTATCTGTTCTTTTTTTGTTATTTTTTCAAGATGTCCTTCATTAATGAACATTCTCCCTATTGCAATAGCCTGAATAATAAAATCAAAATTGTGCAATGCATTTTGTTGTTCACAATATATATTCCACACATTCACATATATCCACACATACAGAAACATTTTTTATTTCATAAAAAAGTGAAGTCCTATTACACTTCTCTATCTCAACAGTACTTCATGAAAATTCTCTCGATAAAACTTATATATAATAGCTATAAAATTCTATGGTTTGAGTATACCATAATGTATCTTCCTATTGATGCGCACTCATTTTGCTTTCAAGTTTTGCTACCATAAACAATGTATAAATATATATATTTTTATGTCTAAAAGAGGATATCAGATTACTTAAAAACTAACACTTCACATTTCTAATATTTAAGAAGACCCCTTTGTTATCATCCCCCATAAAAGTTGTTAATTTTACTAGTGTGATAAGTATCTACATTAACATTTACTATTCCACTGTCTTTTTATCATTGCAGCACTATTCACAATAGCAAAGACTTGGGATCAACTCAAATGTTCATCAGTGACAGACTGGATTAAGAAAATGTGGCACATATACACCATGGAATACTATGCAGCCATAAACAAGGATGAGTTTGTGTCCTTTGTAGGGACATGGATGCAGCTGGAAACCATCATTCTCAGCAAACTATCACAAGAACAGAAAACCAAACACCGCATGTTCTCACTCATAGGTGGGAACTGAACAATGAGATCACTTAGACTCAGGCAGGGGAACATCACACACCAGGGCCTATTATGGGGAGGGGGGTGGGGGGAGGGATTGCATTGGGAGTTATACCTGATGTAAATGACGAGTTGATGGGTGCTGACGAGTTGATGGGTACAGCACACCAACATGGCACAAGTATATATATGTAACAAACCTGCACATTATGCACATGTACCCTAGAACTTAAAGTATAATAAAAAAAAAAAAAAAAAAAAGACAACGTGATTGTTTCAAGGGATTCATGTTCAGGAAGATGAAAGTTACAAATGACTTTACTTTTTATTCTGAGAACTTTCTGATTCATCAACTTTTCAATAGAAATCATCACATGCCACTTTACACCCCAAGGCTCTTTGAAGATCTTGCCTCAAAACACCTTGCTTTAGCCAATACTCTGAAACCTTTATTTCATTATTTTTCTCCAGCCCTAATGAAGTTGCTCTGCATTGACAGACCTTTCTGAAGTCAGACTTCAAAACCTCAGCAATATCCTGACTAAGGTATTCTCTCTCTGAGACATTAGTAGGCTCTGTGAAGGTAGTGCTGCCCTCTTACTGCATGGCTCTGTCCTGTTTACTGGTCGTGCTGGTATAATTTGGGTAGCCAGAATTCACAGGAGAAACTTCAAATTAAGGTAAACTATTTTGCAGATGAAGGGACATGTGAATTCTGTCTAAAGGACAATTTTCAAATGACTTTGCCCTACATCAGTTAAATAATGCATGATAAGTGAGTAAAGGAAAACATTTTAAAATTTCAGCTTTTGTCACTAATATGTTTCCAAGAATCCTTCAGTATACAGAGATAAGCATTGCATTAGAGTATATGGTCCATTCTCTAGCTATAATTTTATTAACTCTGATATTATAAGTGAAAGAGCTGAAATGTTTTTAACTGGACACACATCTTACAGCTTCCCAGGTGCCATCTGTACTCTACGGCAGGGGAAAATAAGTTTAGGGGATTTCCTTATCATTGGGTACAAAAAGAAGTATCACAGGAAAAATAGAAGAGATTCTACAGGTTTCTTATGTATTTTCTCTTTTACTTTTCACCCAAAACACCCAAGAACGAGCTGTTATTACAATCATTGCATGAATGGAAAATCTGAAGCTCTGGGAATCTAAGCAACTAACTGCTGCTCCCACAGCGAAGGAGTGACAGAACTAGAAATAGGAGCCAGACCTAACTGCTTCTCCAGAGTTTGCCATTGTCCACTAAACTCTGTGCACTCCAGCAGAGAAATCTGATACCTCTGTTAGGACCATAAACCCCTGTCAAATAGAAACTTTAAGGGAGAAAATGTTAGTATTATTGATGGTTAAAAAACTTCTACTTTAATTCTAGAACCAGAATTTCTGTGAAAAGTAGGAGATAAAACACAGGCATGTGAGGCTTGGAGCATTTAACTCAGAGGAAAATTACTCCCTCTTTCACCTTCTGCTTTTCCATAAAGGAAGGCTGTGTACCGGTCAATTGTTGACTGGCCAAGAACCTCAAGTTGTGCTGGATCTGCATTTAAATTTGCTTTTAGCAGCATGAAACTCAAGCAGTTTGACAAATGAATAGAAAATTCAATCACAGGGAAAAGGAAGTTCAGCCGAACGGGCAGGGTTTCAAGAACCTTTTAAGAGTGTGAGCCTGGACAATGGGATTTTTAAACATATTTAAGAAAATTAGATACTAACTGAACATGCCAATTTCTGTTAATATTACAGGAAACATATTGGTAGGATACTAGGTCAAGAATGAGAAGGTAACATTATCCTAAAAATAATTTAGATTCTGGATCAACTGATTCATGTGCCATAATCATCATGACAACATTGTTTCAGCTACTACTTTTTCACACACATAGTACTCTGCCTTCATAATTTATTCTTTTCATAAATCTTCCAGGAGTAGTATTATTAACCCCACATTTCAGATAAGAAAAGCGAGAGTTGGAAAGATGAAGAAATTTCCCTAAGCTCACAGAGCTAGTAAGTGACAGAACCTAGATTGAAACTGAGGCCTCTAACCACTAAGCCAAAGGCTAAAAGGAAGTAAATTTTACTGTATAAATTTTGACAATTTTAGGTACTGCAAGTAAATCCAATGATCAACATCCCAACATCAGAATTCTAATAGGTAGGAGATAAAAACATACCTACTATCCTGGACTAATTGCAAGCAATTATAAGTACAAAGAGCATATTCCACTAAGCTACCAGTGTTACACTCTACATGGTGTTAAAACAGGAACATGGTTCCTAACACACCCCAGCATGGGTGCCACTCTGTAATTACACTGTTAGCAGCTCTGTAATGAGTACTTTCTTTTTACTCCTCCAATCAATACAAATGCCTATCAATGTAAAATAGCCACGCAGCTTTCTACAGTCTAACGAGTAAAAAGCAATCCAGGATGACAGAGTGTCTATAATATATTTAAGCATATTGCTTCTTTTTAAAAATGCATTACTGGTATTATTTCGCATGTATTGAGGATGGTCAGCATGTGGGAATAATTAGAAGAATGGACACCTCAGATGGAAAATACAGAGGCTTGGCTGTACTGATAATGAAACGTGCTATCAGAGGCAAATCACACCCAATTAAGACACAAATAGGAAACATTATTAATGCTTAATTCTGACAGTGTCAAGAATCACTCTTTGCTTTCATTCATTGCTGATAACATCATTGCCTTGACCTTACTGCAAAATTAATGGTAGGCATTATATTATGTTATATTCATTATACCATATTGAAAATTTGTGTGTATTTGTAGCCTTTGCGATTTTTCTCTTTGTACTAACGTTATCGCTTAGTTCTAACTTTGTTCAATGCTCTTTTAAAAATGCAAAGCCTCAGAGCAAAACCAGAGAGAAACTCTTTTCACAACATTCAAAACTATTTAAGACCAGCTTAATTTAAATTAAGAGTCATGACCTGTAATGACTCTTGTGAGCTGGGTCCTCAGTTGGTTTCTTGTTTTTTAACTGTATATACCTTGCGATACATATCTAAAGACAATAGAATAGGAAGTAAGGATTTTTTGTAACTCATTGAACCTCCTTTTACTAAGAATTGATGGTAATTCCTAAATAGTGTAACTAGAAACCTTTATCTGAATCTTCCCTGGCAACTGTTTTGGGTCCTTCTGTTCTGGTCTTACACCGTCTCTCTGTGCCTGGATATATGGCTCTTGCTGGAAGACCCCTATTCAGTCTTAGTTCACGCTTGGCAAGTTCCTAGAAGGACGGTCTTTCAATGTTGAGTCTTCTTTTGTTAATGTTAGGAATGCCTATATAATGACAACCTGTATTCATTGTAGTGACTTGTGGTTTTTTGGTTTTTTTTTTTTTTTTTTTTGGTTGGTTGGTTGGTTTCTCCTTCGGTGTATGAAAGGGATCATATGATCTTTGGATGCAATAAAACTCTTCCTGTTTGAACAAAACAAAATTAAAACAGATCTTCTATTATAGCTGTGCCTTCTGGGTTACACTATGAATACTCTTCATGCAATAGACACTTGGTGTATTCCTTAATGTGTTATGGGTAATATATGTGTTAACATGTAAATGATACATTTAATTCAGTTCAGCAAATAGACATTGAGTATTTACTACAAGCCATGCCTATATAAGCTGCCAATAATCCACAACATCAACACAACCCATAAACGGATCCACCAAGGACTCATATCCATGATGACTCATACCAAAGAAGAATCCTGGAAAAGGTATTGATGCAATCTGAGAGTGCACAAGGATCCTCCCACCCACATCCTGAGAGAAGAGAGATTGGCGCTTTGCTCTTCTGACAATAATTTTACCTTTCCAAGCGTTACACTTTTCACAGTCAGGACACAGAAGGAACAACATCTAATCAACCTTCTTATATCTCTATTGAGCCATCTTCCCTATTGAATAACATGATACTTCACAGCTCTCTACCAAAAGGTACTATATAAATATTGTCAGCTAATGCTAAAAAGAAGAGAGTTATGAGTGGCTAGTAAAGAGCCTCAGGGTGGAGCCCTCTCTGACGGCAGAGTGAAGGGAAGAAATAGTGCCTTTCATTTTGCCTCAGTATTCGTTCAAACGCCTAAACTGTCAGCCATGATAGAATAAAAAATATGTATGTATAGATGGGAAGAAAAAAAGACTATTATCAAAGACTACCCACATCTTTTAGGCCAGTGACATAAACTGTGAGCTGTAATCTTGCCAGTTCCTGCTTTCCATCATCAACTCACCAACATTTAGTATCCACTCCAAAAACTCATGAAAATAATAGGAATTAGTTATGACTTTCCATCTCAATGACAGATCAATTCCTAAATTCATACATACAATAAAATTGTTACACTTTACTATAACTTGCATTTTGAAACCTGACCATAGTTTTTTCTGGCCCTAAAGTACACATTGTTTCTTCAAAATTGGTCAATTTTTTTATGTGCAGGATTATGCGCATGCAGACTAACTCATTACGTTTTTTTTAAAGTTTTGCTTTGAACCTGAAATGCCTTCCTCCACATCTCTCCAAATCAGGAATGACAGATACTTGATATATATGCTGATTATCTGTCTTCCCCAACTATGTCAGACATTACTAATTAATTATTGCATGCATTTTTATTGAGTCTCAGAATTCTCAACACAGCTCCACTCCAGCACCACAATCAATCAGTGTTGGCCTAGGAAATTAAAGCATCTTTGCTATCCCTGACCTAGATCATCAAAGAAACTGTATTTTCGGGTTCATTCATTACATTTTTGTCTGAGTTGTGTATCCACTTGCTTGTTACATCTGTGTGAAATAGTGCTTTTCTGACTTTGGTTTGATTGTTTTGTGTTACTTTTAAATATTTCAGACTTTAACCAGATTACTAATCAAATGTATCTCAGTATTCATAACTGTCCATTGATTTGTCCTCACTGATTTCAGAATATGTCTAATATTCCTCTGCCATTCGGATACGAAGAATTAGTCATTTCTACTCTCATTGTGACAAAGAGTATGGGCCCTGAAGTCAGGCAGCCTGTATCATCCAGCTTTGCTTTAGTTTCCTTATCTGAAAATGTGGATAGCTTGAGTATTAATCTCTTAGAGCTGGTATAAGAAACCAATGAGTTAATGCACTCCAACCACTTGTTCAGAACAATGCCTACCACATTGTATGTGTCCAATATATGTTAGCAGCTAGTCATACTTGTAATCTGGTCATTATTGCTGAGGCTGGGTAGGTTTACTCTATTTTATCTGCACATTCTCAGTGTGTAAGATATGATCTCTTATATAATTAACTTTACGTTTGTAAGTCAAGCTTCACAGTTTTATAAGTGGGAACACATTAACAACAATGGCGTAAATTATACTGGCTCTTTTGCTCACTTGCTTCCTGAGGGTCGTATCTCTCTGATAGTGCTCTCAAGTAAGTGTCTTCAAGGAGTGTCTTTCCAGGCTTCCCTGTTGTGCTATCATGTCCACTTCTTTTTCTGCCTCCCACCAAGTAGCAAAGTCTTGGTCTTTGCTCTGCTTAGTCCTGTGGTCAAGTTCTATCGCTATTCAACAGAACTTTGTGTTTATGAAAATTATTTATATCTATACTATCCAATACGGTAACCATTAGCTCCAATGACTTGTTGAACACACATATGGCTAGTGTGAATAAGGGCCCGAGTCTTAAATTTGAATTATTTTAAATTTAAACAGCCAGAAGTTGCTAAGGGTTACTAATTGGACAGCAATAGAATTTTTTTTTTTTTTTTTTTTGGGACAGTCTCGCTCTGTCACCCAGGCTGGAGTGCAGTGGCTGGATCTCAGCTCACTGCAAGCTCCGCCTCCCGGGTTTACGCCATTCTCCTGCCTCAGCCTCCGGGTAGCTGGGACTATAGGCGCCCACCACCGCACCTGGCTAGTTTTTTGTATTTTTTAGTAGAGACGGGGTTTCACCGTGTCAGCCAGGATGGTCTCGATCTCCTGACCTCGTGATCTGCCCGTCTCGGCCTCCCAAAGTGCTGGGATTACAGGCTTGAGCCACCGCGCCCAGCCCGCAATAGAACTTTTAAGCATCAGTTATGCTATGCTCTGCGTGGAAAAGAAGACATCCATCTTCATATTTTGTGATCACATAGTCACTCAGATCCTTAAACAGTCCTTTGTTTGCCCCGTGCCTCACAACGGGCTCTTTGAGAAGATCTCCTTCAGTTTCTGCCTGTATCTTCTTCTTCTCTAGATCACAGATATGACCACATTGGAAGACACAGAGAACACACTTTAATTATTGTTTCTGGGTGCATCCCTCTATCTCCCACACTCCAACCTAGTGTTCTCTATTTTCTTCTTTTCCACATCCAGTCTAACAAAACAGTCTCCTTCAAATTAGTTCAAGCACATTGACTCTCCCAGGAGCACATTTGATAGCTATTACATACATAAAATAACCCATATATCTCACACATGACATAAAAACAAATTCATATTTACTGTGGTTAAAGCTATTAGCACCAAGGAGTAGGCTAATAGAAATTTTCCTATTTCTTCTCCCCTCTTTGTTAACCTCATCTCCCTTGTCTACCAACATCCAGGACATCGTTCTAACACGAAGAAAGGCCTCAGTCCATAAGGCACATCTTTGTCTTTGCACTTCTAATTATACCCAATGTCTCAATACTTGAAAATGCACATTTATAACCCTATGATAACTTAGCTACACAGTTCCTCAAACTTCACTGCCTTTACACATCTAGGTGTGGACATATTCTGCCTTCTATTTTGCCAAATGGCTTTTTCAAAAGGTTCAAAAGTTTACACTAACTTATGCTCACACCAGCATTTATAAGCCTGTGCCTGTTTTCTTACAGTGCCACAAAAAGTATACATTTATAAAATAATTTTTACTCTCTCCCAATATGCTAGGAGAAAAGTAATCTCTCATACATTAAATGGCATCTGATCCACCTTCAAGATTTTAATTCCAGAAACCCTCTTTCCTGAGAATCTGTTATATTTCTGCTTTCCTCACTGTGTTTTATGACATGCTATTTTGGATTATAATTACTTATATTTATTACTTACCTTCTTTAACATATTGTAAGCATCTTGAGAGGAAAAAAATATCATTTATTTTATTTACCTACATGCCTTATGCATAGAAAGCAGCATTTTAACATATCTGAAATAAATCACCATGTTGGATAATTATATAAAGATACAGCTTTCTATATTCTTTGAATGCCATTCTGGGACTGGTTTATTTACATGATCAGTCCCTAACAAAACATCTTACTCCTAGTTATTGTAAAATAAAGCTGTTATTTGATCACACACCTGAGCTTTACCAGTGGTGGAATTTGTGAAAAAGCTGTTTATTCTTTCAGAGCTTCATTTCATATTTTTATGATAGAATCTTTCTAGCATTGTTGTAAAGTGATAATAATGAAAAGCATCTAGTAAAGAGATACAACTGCTATTCTATTTATTCCTCTCTGGTATATAATGTCCCTTTTCTGAAAGCATTTGAGTAATTAAATACGTTTAATGTAAGAGAGATTATTTTTCTCCTAGCATATTGGGAAAGAGTAAAAATTATTTTATAAATGTGTACTTTTTGTGAAACTATAAGAAAACAGGCACAGGCTTATAAATGCTGGTGTGAGCATAAGTTAGTGTGAACTTTTGAACCTTTTGAAAAAGCTATTTGGCAATGAGAAATGAAAAGAAAAAAGAAAGAAGAAAGGAGAAGGTGGAAAAGGGAAATCAGAGAAAAGAAAGAGAGGGCAAATAAAGATTGGAAGAATAGAGGAAAATGGAAAAGAAAAGAAACAGTGTTGGACTTAGCAAAGAAAATATAAAGAGAAAAAAAGAGAAAAGTGCAAAACAGACTCAATGCCTTAGACAGGCATAACGCCTGCGGATGGAGAAATGAGTGAGCTCTGAGATGCTGAGCACCACACCCCTACTCAGCAGTTTCCTCCCCATCCCCCACACCCCCAAGTGCTTCTAGTTCATTATTTCCCCTGGTCAATCTCCTGCCCTGATCCCCAGAAAAGGAGAATGTGCACAGCTGCTCTTCAACAGAGTCTCTGTTCTGGGTTTTGTTCTCCCTGACCAAATTTAATAGTTTTTATATTCTTTTGATGGTTATTTGTGAAATGTAGGATCAATAGAAATTTGAGAACCAACTTAATGAACATCAGAAAACAAAACAGAAATAATGTCTACTATTTTCTCATTTGAAGCTGCCAAAACATTGAAAAATAGCATATATCAAACACATGGCAGTGCAGGGGGAAAGCAATGGTATGGGAGCTTTGAAGCCTATATCTCCATATAATATGGGAATACAGTCATCCTCAGTATCGATGGGGGGTTGATTTCTGGACCCTTGAAGATACCAAAAATCCATGGATGCTCAAGTCCCTGATAGAAAATGGTAGTACTTGCATATAACCTATTGACATCCTCCCAAACACTGCAAATCATCTCTAGACTACCTATAATACTTAACTCAATTTAAATTATATGTATGGAAACAGTTGCTATAGTGCAATATTTAGAGAATAATGACAAAAAAAACTGTACATGTTCAGTACAGAAGTAACCATCTTCTTTTTCCTAAATATTTTCTTTCTTTTTTTTTTTTTGAGACAGAGTCTCACTCTGTCACCCAGGCTGGAGTGTAGTGGCATGATCTCGGCTCACTGCAATCTCAGCCTCCTGAGTTCAAGCAATTCTCCTGCCTCAACCTCCCAAGCTCCCAAATAGCTGAAACAACAGGCACATGTCACCACAACCAGTTAATTTTTGTAAGTGTAGTAGAGATGGAATTTCACCATGTTGGCCAGGCTGGTCTCAAACTCCTGACCTCAGGTGATCTGCTCACCTTGACCTCCCAAAGTGCTGGGATTACAGGTGTGAGACACCATATCCTGCGTTTTCTAAATATTTTCTAACCATAGTTGGTTGAGTACACCAATGCAGAACCCATAGGTATGAAGGGTTGATTACACATGCTTTTAAAAAATGATTTTGTTAAATTGTTACATTTTACTGTAATATATCAAAAGAAACATATAAATGCATTTATGTATGTACACATATATACAATGTGTCTATATGCAGTGACAAAAAGTTTAATATAATTTAGAAACGTTTGATAAATGCTAATTTAGCAGTGGAATATATATCAAAAATACTGTAACTTTTTGTTAACTGCTTAGATTATCAAAATTTCTAAGTTCTTAGCATTGTGCTATGGAAAACAACTAAGATCATCGCGCATCATCTGAAATTCAAAAGTATGTTTTAAAAAATTAAGTGCATATGAGAAGACATGGGAATAAAGAAACGAAAAATGAAAGAACTAGGGCAAAATTATTGAACAATGCTTACAAAATCCACAAATTTTTAAAAATATTTTTAGGCATGCAAATACAAGGAGAACTCACAGAACTCCTCTTCTATATAAGTAATATTGGTCAAACACACCAACTTTATGAAGCATTCTAGAGGCAGTCAAGTAAGCATGTTTATATCAATACTTCAGAAAATATGAGCTAAGACCCTTATTGAGTCAAATCAATTTAATATATTAGAAGTATTTTTAATAGAATGAAGGAGAAGGTAACAAAAAAAAAACATAAAATAGGAAAGTAAAGATAATGTCAGTGTATTATTCAAGGCAGGGTGCTGTTTCAAGACTGTCTCTGAAATATACATGTAGAAAGACAGAGGTAATACGTATTTTTATTGTGATTAGCTGGCAAATGTTTTGATAGCCTCTGCCTTTTACAATATGAGTGAAAAACAACTTGCATAATACCAAAAAGGGGATGTTCTACTGCAAAAGTGTTGCAAATGGTGACCTTTCTGCTAGTACAAATGACAAAGCACTTCACAAATAATGCCCTACAGTCAGAATTATCAATATGAAGTGATGATGTAGGGGGAAAAGAGGGACAGGCAAGAGCAGTGGGGAGTGGTTGGCAGTGATGAAGAGCCACTTCAATCTTAACAAAGAAAAAAATTCAGCTATTAGATTAGCTGCTGTCCACAACTAGTGGTTTCTTCTCCACTTCCACATCCCATAAACTCATTTTTCAAATGTGTGAGTTCTTGGACAATACCAATTTTGACATTTCCCATAATATAGAATGGCTCAAAAATCATTACAATCAACAATCATTACAATCAACTGTGTGCAATGGCTGGAAGATGCTTAAATGCCTTTAGTGCCAGGTTCTCACTCACTGAAGCAGACCTCAGACCATCTCTAGCTGCTGATTAAGCCATTACTTGATGCACTGTAGCTGGGACTCTGATTTACCAGGAAAAGGGGTAAAAGGAAAAAAGGGAAAAGTTGTTCATTTTAGTATGAACTAAATGTTTCCCTCAATTTTTCTATATTCTGTAACTTTACACCACCAATATTTTGCTTCTAATTATGCTGATAGGATATTTTATGAATTAAACATTCAGGCAAATTTTTGTATGCATTGTGATTGGCTTCTCAATCTTAAGGGATAACTAGATCTGAGAAAATTTCTCACACGTGTATGACTTACAAATATTTTATGGAAAAAAGTTATGTGTTAATTTGAAAGGAAATCCAGAGACACTGTGCCATTTAATGAAAGTAGTCCTAAAATGTGACTCAGTGTATCTGGGAATCTCAGCCAGCCACTAAGTAACTGTGTAAAATGAACACATTCCTTCACCCCTCTGGGTTTAGTCTTCTCATTGGTAAACTGACTAAATGCTAATGAGGTAAATACATCAGAGATGACTTTGGTTCTAAAATTTCTATTTCTAAAACTATGCAATAAATACATAAATGCTCATCAAATAATCTGTGTTTCTCTAAATTTCCTAGCCTCCTTTGGATTCATATTGAGATTACACGACCAGTTCTGCCCAATGGGCTGTGAGCAGTAAAGAGGTATGTCATCTTTAGGTTGAGCTACCTAAAATCAGGTTTGATTTAGAATTGCCAGATTTAGCAAATAAAAATAGTAGACAACAGCTATATTTGAATTTCAGATAAACAACAAATATTCTTAGTATAAGCAAGCATGTGCCACGCAGTATTTGGGACATAATTATAGTAAAAATTATTCCTGGTTAATCTGAAATTCAAATTTGACTGGGCCTCCTGTTTTTGCTAGTAATCTTACTTTGAATTTTGTAAATTTCCCATCCCTTGCTGCAACTACTCTAGAAGATACTTGTTGAGCTGAAAGCATCAGTAATTGTAAGAAGATGGGATTCCTGAAAAGCTAGTAAGAAGACAACAGCCTTGGAGAATCCCCCCCAAATCATCAGAACTTCCGAGGGGGAAAAAAAAAAAAAAAAAAAGAAGACTGTTGGGTTATGCCTTTGCAATTATAAGGTGTATGTGTTACTGCAATATAGCCTAACATTACCCTGACCAAGAGCCTGCCAGTGTTTTATAGTATGTTGGTGTCATGCTATTTGAGATAATAAATAGAAACTGTATGAGTTCAAAGACATTTTTAAATGATCTACCTAAATAATACTATTCATATTCATCATCTGGCATAAACTTGTCTGATGAGAACATGAAATCAAACAGACGAAGAATACTTTGAGAATTTTTTTCATATTCCTTAAATTGAACTAACTGATGTTAGTGAGATAAGTAAGGAGCAGTACAACAGATCCAAAGTAGCCTGATGCCAACACTAAAGGAGGTTGCTTTCCCCCAGATAATTTATGCTCCAGTAAAGGGACCTGCCACTTAAAATAATTCAAGCTGACCCTCCACCTTTCCCCGGGAGTGAGACAGCCACAGATTGTACCAGTTTATTTAGTGAGAGATTCATATTTTAACCTTCCCTTCTGAGATTCATATTTTAATCTACCCTATCCGTCTATAACAGAGTTGGAAAACTTTAATACCTTCAACAGAGAATAGAGGTAATGTAAATGAGTAAAATATTTCAGGAGTTTGAGACAGTGGGAAAAGCTGAAGAAGTATTCTCAGAACAAAAAGCAGCCATGTGACGTAATTTCAACCAATTGGCCAGTTAGGAATGTAAGCCCAGTGTTGCTTAGAGAGTCCCATTATCCAATGGAAGCCAGAAATCCAAAGATCATGTATGAAATCAGCTAATTTCATATGTTGAGAATTGCTTGCTTGTTTTAGCACTAGCCACAATTCTACCAACTAGATAAAATATGCCACTAGGCTTCCAGTTAGTTGCAATTTCTCATTAGTTTTTAGCTGTTAAAAACGAGAATAATTCTGGGAAAACCATGATTCAAGAGAGAACGTAAATAAAAATCCAACATATTCAACACACTAATACCAAAGAGATCTTCTAAAGAAATACCTTTAAGGAAAATTCATAGTAGTGTGTCGGGAATTGGTGGGTTCTTGGTCTCGCTGACTTCAAGAATGAAGCCCTGGACAGTCATGATGACTGTTACAGCTCTTAAAGATGGTGTGTCCCGAGCTTGTTCCTTCAGATGTTCAGATGTCTCTGGAGCTTCTTCTTTCAGGTGGGTTTGTGGTGTCACTGACAGGAGTGAAGCTGCAGAACTTAAAGGTGTTACAGCTCACAAAGGTGGCATAGACCCAAACACCCAACATCAGCAAGATTTACTACAAACAGCAAATAAACAAAACTTTCACGGGGTGGAAAGTGATCCAGGAGCCACCACTACTGGCTCCGGCAGCCTGCTTTTATTCCGTTCTATGACCCCACCCACATCCTGCTGATTGGTTCATTTTACAAAGAGCTGATTGGTCCATTTTACAGAGAGCTGATTGGTCCGTTTTAACAGAGTGCTGATTGATGCGTTTACAAACCTTGAGCTGGACACAGAGTGCTGATTGGTGTGTTTACAATCCTCCAACTAGACATAAAAGTTCTCCAAGTCCCCACCGATTCAGGAGCCTACCTGGCTTCACCTAGTGGCTGCTGCACCAAGGCTGCGGGCGGAGCTGCCTGCCTGTCAGTCTCGCGCTGCGCGCCCGCACTCCTCGGCCCTTGGGAGGTCGGTGTGACCGGGCGCCGCGGAGCAGGGGCGGCGCCAGTCTAGAAGGCTCCGGCCGCGCGGGAGTCTACGGGGGGCGGGGCTCGGGCATGGCGGGCTGGAGGTCCCGAGCCCTGTCCCGCGGGGAATGGGCTGAGGCCCCGCGAGAATTCGAGGGCGGCGCGGGCGGGGCCGGCAGTGCGGGGAGATCTGGTGCACCCTCCACATCTGCTGGTACGGGTGCTAAGCCCTTCGCTGTCTCGTGCCGGCGGCGCCGGATGACCTCTCTGAATGTGGGGCCAGCAGAACCCGCGCCCACCCAGAACTCGCGCTGGCCTGTGAGCGCCGCGCGCAGCCCCGGTTCCTGCCCGCGCCTCTCCCTCCTCACTTCCCCGCGAGCAGAGGGCGTCTGCTCCGGCCTCAGCCAGCCCAGAGAGGGTCTCCCACCGTGCCGTGGTGGGCTGAAGGCTTCCCAAGCGCCACCAGAGTGGACCCTGAGGCAGAGGAGGCGGTGAGAGCGAGGTCTGCTAGCACGTTGTATCAGTAGTAGAAAAGTATGTTACATTTCTTTTATAACTGAAGATACTCAGTACATTATCTGAGCAGAGTCTACTTACGTAATTCTTCAAGTAGAAAAATAAATTGATCTCAATGGAAGAAAAAAGTCAGTCAATCCTGACCCGTGACAGCTCTGTATAAAACCAACCAGGACCTGTCATCTTTACCTACAATTTCTCTTTGACTCCACTCCAGCCACAATGACCTACTTTCTGTTTCTTAAACATATGAAGCCTACTTTCTTTCTATTTGTCATTCTCTCTGCTTGGGATTGCATTCCCCAGGCATCACAGGTGTGAGCCTGCTCACTTCACTTCATGCCTTTATCCAAAAGCCACCTTGTCAGTAGGACCAGCTGTGGGTACAGTATCTGAACTTTCAGTTGGACCCTCTCCTTTCACATACCGCAATCCTATTACCTGATCCTTCAGCACTCAATTTTAGAGTCATGCAACTTTCTTTTTAGAGGCATAATGATAAAATTTTCTAACCTCTTCTCTCTTATTTCATCCTTTTTCCATGTTAACAAGGGATACTATTTTCTGGCTGATATCCCTGACTTATTCTCCAGTCCTGCTATGGATTTCTTTTTATTTTTTTAAAGTTCCAACTGCACATTTATTGATTCTAAATGTTCGTTCTCTAAAAATAGCATTCTATGTTATTTCAAGAATACAATATCTTATTTCTCTGAGGATATTAATTGTAGTGTTTTTTTTTAATGTTTCAATATTTTCTTTCCTTGCTTGCATTTGTGTTTTTTTCTGGAAATTCATTTTATCTGTTTGCTTGTTTGACTCTCTGGTCTCAGTCTTTTATGTTAGAGGTCTCTTAAAAATACCTGCCTATACTTGACTGCCTGCTTACGTATAAATTTGAAGCTCTGGAAAGCATAATTAAATTCTCTGTTTCCTCAGACTTGATTTGTCACCTTGTGAACTTCATTGTATAGGATCTGACTGGGCAGTTTCATTCTAGGCACCCATTTGTTGGGATGGTCAGCTTCCTGCAGAGGAATCTTCCAATTTTCTGCCTGGGAGGTACAAACCTAGCTGCAAGGTCCTAAGTCTAGCTTAGGAAGGCAGGTGGCAAGGATCTTGAGATGGTGTAAGTAGTTTCTTCCTTCCTTATCGTGGCTTCAGTTCCACTTGTCCAGGCTTATGCTGTTGTTGGTGTCAGATGGCAAGGCAAGGCAATTGCCCAACTGCAGAAAAAGTGGGCGAAGAGATGTGGTCTACTTGCTTTTGACTCAGACTGTTATCTGATCGTCGTATTATACAAAGGGACTCAAAAAGTTTATGGAAAATGGGATTTAAAGATAAAAACAGAAATAGATACTTTATATCTCAACATAAGCTCCATCAAACTCAAGACACTTTTGTTAAGTAATGATACCAGCCATTTAGTTCATCTCTAAAGAACTGAATGTTTTGGGAATTTAATCATGTCAACGCTGTCTTTTTTACATTATTTACTGAAGAAAAGTGGGCACCAAAGACACTTTAGGATTAAAAAAAGAAAAAAAGAAATCAGAAGGAGCCATGTCAGGACTGTAAGGGGGATGGCTAATGATTTCCCTTCAAAACTCTCACAAAATTTCCCTTGTTTGATGAAAAGAATGAGCAGGAGCATTGTTGTAGTGGAGAAGAGCTCTCTGGTTAAGGTTTCCTGGGCATTTTTCTGCGAAAGTTTTGGCTAACCTTTCCAAAACACTCTCCTAACAAGCAGATGTTATCATTCTTTGGCCCTTCAGAAAGTCACCAAGCAATATGCCTTGAACATCCCCAAAAAACTGTTACCTGACCCTTGCTCTTGACAGGTCTGCTTTTGCTTTGACTAGGCCACTTCCACTTCTTGGTAGCTATTGCTTTGATTGTGCTTTGTCTTCAGAATTATACTGGGAAAGCCATGTTTCATCTCCTGTTATGTTTTCTCAAGGAAACTTCAGGATCTTTATTTCACTTGTTTAAAATATCCATTGAAAGCTCTGCTTTTGTCTGCAGCTGATGTGGGCACAAAAGTTTTGGCACCCATTGAGGAAAAAGTTTGCTCAACTTTAATTTTTGTCAGAATTGTGTAAGCCCAACCATTTGAAATGTATATGGTATTGGCTCTTGTTTCTGCTGTTATTCACTGGTCCTCTTCAATCAGGGCATAAAAAGGATGAATTTTTTCCTCATAAATTAATGTAGATGGCTTGCTGCTGCAGGCTTCATCTTCAACATTGTCTCAGCCCATCTTGAAATGAGTTATCCATTTGTAAACTGCTCATTTCTTTGGGATGTTGTCCTCATAAACTTTTCATAAAGCATTAATGAAGTCACCATTCTTCCACACAACCTTCACTATAAATTTGATGTTTGTTCTTGCTTCAATATTAGCAGAATTCATGTTGTTCTGATAGCAGCCCTTTTCAAATTGCTGTCTTATAGTGCTTAGTACCTCACACTAGATTATGTTCAGACATGGTATAACAGTTAGCACGAGCTTAGTTTAGTGCAAAAAATTTTTGAAACTCATGCATAGTTTTTTTCATAATACACATTTTCCATGAACTTTTGAAGACCCCTTGTAGACAGAATTAAATTTTGAGTGTCCTTTATTCAGTTCCAGAGCCTAAGGTTTTGCATCATAAATCTCCTTGATTCTTGGTTTCCCCTATAGTTAACTTATATCTCAATATTTTGTGTCCTATCAGACCAGTTTCTACTCATTCTTCTACCATATAGTTTTCCCCCTCTCAATTTTTTGTCATCATGGATTTATTTAGCTATTTTTAAAATTCCTTTCCTCTTTTTCATTGAAATATTAAGAAAATCAAATTTAAAACTAGACCTGTAAAACTTGACAGCTCCTTGACTTTACCATGAGAAACGATTGTTTGGCACAGGCATTAATGGCACTAATGGGGCCTGAAAGGAATTAGGGCAAAAAAAACCCAACTTTTGACCCAAAAAATAGTAACGTCTTAATTGGGTAGGGTGTGTTTTTTTTTAAGTTGTATCTTAAGTTCAAGGATACATGTACAGGTTTGTTACACAGATAAACTCATGTGATGGGGGTTTGTTGTACAGATTATTTCATCATCCAGATATTAAGCTTAGTATCCAATAGTCATTTTTCCTGATCCTCTCTCTCCTCCCACCTTCCATTGTCCAGTAGACCCCTGTGTGAATCGTTCCCCTCTATGTGTCCATGTGTTCTTACCATTTAGCTTCCACTGAGAACATGCAGTATTTGTTTCTCTGTTCCCGTGTTAGTTTGCTAAGGATAATGGCCTCCAGCTTTGTCCATGTTCCTGCAAAGCACATATCTCATTCCTTTTTATGACTACATAGTATTCCATGGTGTGTATGTACCACATCTTCTTTGTCCAGTCTGCCATTGATGGATATTTAGGTTGGTGTCTTTGCTATTGTAAATAATGCTGCTATGAACATACACAAGCATGTGTCTTTATAATATAATGATTTATATTCCTTTGGGTATATACACAGTAATGGATTGCTGGGTCCAATGATACTTGTGCTTTAGATATTTGAGGAATCACCACACTGTCTTCCATAGTGGTTGAACTACTACGTTGGTGCAAAAGTAAATGCAGTTTTTACTATTAAAAAAAAATGGCGAAAACCACAAGTACTTTTGCACCAGTCTAATAATTTACACTCCCAACAGCAGTGTATAAATGTTCTTTTTCCTCTATAACCTCTGTTCAGCATCTGGTATTTTTTGACTTTTTAGTTCTAGCCATACTTACTGGTGTGAGATGGACTCTCATTGTGGTTTTGATTTGCATTTCTCTAACGATCAGTGATGTTGAGATGTTTTTCTTATGCTTCTTGGTCACATATATGTCTTTTATTTAAAAAGTGCCTGTTCGTTTCCTTTGCTCACTTTTTCATGGGTCTGTTTGTTTTTTGTTTTTGTGATTTTGCTTAAGTTCCTTGTAGATGCTGAATAGTAGACCTCTGTCAGATGCATAGTTTGCAAAATTTTTATCTTATTTTGTAAGTTGTTCACTCTGTTGATAGTTTCCTTTACTGTGCAGAAGCTCTTTAGTTTAATTAGATTCCATTTGTCATTTTTTGCTTTTGTTGCAATTGTTTTTGGTGTCTTCATCATGAAATCTTTGCCCATTCCTACATACAGGATGGTATTGCCTAAGTTATCTTCTAGGATTTTTATAGTTTTGAGGTTTTATATTTAAGGCTTTAATCCATCTTGAGTTAATTTTTGGATATGGTATGAGGAATGGGTTCAGTTTCAATTTTCTGCATGTGGCTAGCCAGTTTTTCCAGGGTCATTTAATGAATAGAAAATCCTTTGCTCATTGCTTGTGTATTAGTCTGTTTTCACACTGCTGATAAAGACATACCTGAGACTGGGCAATTTACCAAAGAAAGAGGTTTATTGTACTAAAAGTTCCATGTGGCTGGTGAGGCTTCACAATCATGGCAGAAGGCAAGGAGGAGCAACTCACGTCTTACATGGATGGCAGCAGGCAAAAAGAGAATTTGTGCAGGAAAACTCCCCCTTAAAATAATCATTAGATCTCATGAGATTTACTCACTTATCACAAGAACAACACAGGAAAGACCTGCCCCCATGATTCAGTTTCCTCCCACTGGGTCCCTCCCACAACAGTTGGGAATTCAAGATGAGATTTGGTCGGGCACACAACCAAACCATATAAGTTTGTTTCGTTAGGTTTGTTGAAAATCAAACAGTTGTAGGTGTGCAGATTTATTTCTGTGTTTTCTATTATGTTCTATTGGTCTGGGTTTCTGTTTTTGTATCAGTACCATGCTGTTTTTGTTACTGTAGCCACATAGTAGTTTGAAGTCAGGTGGCATGATGCCTCCAGCTTTGTTCTTTTTGCTTAGGTTTTCCTTGGCTATTTGGGCTCTTTTTTTGGTACCACATGAATATTAAAATAGTTTTTTTCTAGTTCTTTAAAGAATTGCAATGGTAGTTTAATAGGAATAGCATTGAATCTTGTATTAGTCCATCTTCACAGTGCTGATAAAGACATACCCAAGACTGGGTAATTTATAAAGAAAAAGGTTTAGTGGACTCACAGTTCCATGTGGCTGGAAGGCCTCACAATCATGGTAGAAGATGAAAGGCACTTCTTACATGGTGGTGGCAAGAGAGAATGAGAACCAAGCAAAAGGAGTTTCCCCTTATAAAACCATCATATCTCCTACTTATTAACTACCATGAGAACAGCATGGGGGAAACTTCCCCCATGATTCATTTATCTCCCACTGGATCCCTCCCACAGCATGTAGGAATTATGGGAGCTACAATTCAAGATAAGATTTGGGTGGGGCCACAGCCAAAGCCAATCAAATCTATAAATTGCTTTTGGCAATGTAGCCATTTTAATAATATTGAATTTTCCTATTCATGAGCATGGAATATTTTTCCATTTATTTGTGTCATCTCTGATTTCTTTGAGAAGTGTTTCATTGTTCTGCTTCCACAGGTCTTTTACCTCCCTGGTATGCCTAGGTATTTTATTTTATTTGTGGCAATTGTGAAAGGGATTGCATTTCTGATTTGGCTCGTCTTGACTGTTGGTGGCGTATAGGAATATTAGTGATTTTCACAAATGAACTTTACTGAAGTTATCAGTTTAAGGAGCTTTGGGGCAGAGACTAAGGGGATTTCTGGATATAGGATCATGTTCTCTGCAAATAGGAATAATCTGACTTCCTCTTTTCCTAATTAGATGATGTTTATTTCTTTCTCTTGCCTGATTGAGCTGGTCAGGACTTCCAATCCTATGTTGAATAGGAGTGGTAAGAGAAGGCATTCTTGTCTTGTGCCACTTTTCAAGGGGAATGCTTCTAGTTTTTACTCATTCAGTGTGATGTTGTCTGTGGGTTTGTCATACATGACTCTTATTAT
Source organism: Piliocolobus tephrosceles (assembly GCF_002776525.5). Lineage (NCBI taxonomy): Eukaryota > Metazoa > Chordata > Mammalia > Primates > Cercopithecidae > Piliocolobus > Piliocolobus tephrosceles. Next base: position 87,269,398 of record NC_045447.1, on the reverse strand, counting down.
TTTGAGGTATGTTCCTTCAACACCTAGTTTATTGAGAGTTTTTAACTCGAAGGGGCGTTTAATTTTATCAAAGCTTTTTTTGCATCTATGAAGGTAATCACGGTTTTTGTCTTTAGTTCTGTTTATGTGATTAATCACATTTATTGATTTGTGTATGTTGAACCAACCTTGCATTCCAGGAATAAAGCCTACTCAATTGTGGCAGATATGCTTTTTGATGTGCTGCTGGATTTGGTTTGCCAGTATTTTGTTGAAGATTTTTGCATGGATGTTTATCAACGATATTGGCCTGAAGTTTTCTCTTTTTGTTGGGTCTCTGCCAGGTTTTGGTATTAGGATGATACTGGCCTCATAGAATGAGTTAGGGAGGAGTCTCTCCTCCTCAATTTTTTCAAATAGTTTCAGCAAGACTGGTACCAGCTCTTCGTTGTGTATCTGGTAGAATTCAGCTGTAAAGCTGTCTGGTCTTGGATTTTTTTTATTGGTAGGCTATTTATTATTTATTCAAATTTCAGAACTCATTATTGATCTGTTTAGAGATTCAATTTCTTCTTAATTCAGTCTTGGGAAGGTGTATGTATCCAGGAATTTATACATTTCTTCTATGTTTTCTAGTTTATGTGCACAGAAGTGATCGTAATATCCTCTGATGGTTGTTTGCATTTCTGTAGGGTGTTAATATCCCACTTGTCATTTCTGATTGTTTATTTGAATCCTCTCTTTTTTCTTCTTTATTAATCTAGCTAGAAGTCTATCTATTTTATTAATTTTTTCCAAAAACAAAAAAAAAAGCTCCTGGATTAGTTGAGCTTTTCAATGGTTTTTTTTGTGTGTGTCTCAGTCTCCTTCAGTTCAGCTTTGATTTTGGTTATTTCTTGTCTTCTGCTAGCTTTGGGATTGGTTTGCTCCTGGTTCTGTAGTTCTTTTATTTGTGATGTTAGGTTTTTAAATTAAGATCTTTCTAACTTTTTGATGTGAGCATTTAGTACTATAAATTTCCCTCTTAACACTGCCTTACCTGTATCTCAGAGATTCTAGATTCTTTGTTCTCATTAGTTTGATTTCTGCCTTAATTTCATTCATTGTTTACCCAAAAATCATTAAGGAGCAGGTTATTCAATTTCTATATAATTGTATGGTTTTAAGTGTATTTCTTAGTCTTGGTTTATACTTTGGTTGCACTGTGGTCTAAGAGACTTTTTTTTAATGATTGTAGTTCTATTTTATTTGCTGAAAAGTGTTTACTCTTGGTTATGTGATTGATTTCAGAGTATATGCCATGTGGCAATGAGAATTTATATTCTCTTCTCTTCGAGTAGAGAGTTCTCTAGATGTCTGTCAAGGCCATTTGACCCTGTGTTTAGTTCAGGTCCTGAACATGTTTGTTAATTTTCTGAATTAATTATCAGTCTGATATTGTCAGTGAGGTGATAAAGTCTCCCACTATTATTGTGTAGGAGTCTAAATCTCTTTGAAAGTCTCTAAGAACTTTCCTTATGAAACTGGGTGTTCCTGTATTAGGTGCATATATATTTAGGATAGTTAGATCTTCTTCTGGAATTAAACCCTTTTCAATTATGTAATGTCCATTCTTTGTCTTTTTTATCTTTCTTTATTTAAAGTGTGTGTTGTCTGAAACTAGGATTGCAATCTCTCTTTTTTCTATTTTCAATTTGCTTGGTAGATTTTTCCCCATTCCTTTATTTTAAGCCAATATGTGTCATTGCATGTGAGATGGGTCTCTGGAATACAGCCTGTCAATAGATCTTGGTTCTTTATGCAGCTTGCCACTCTTTGCTTTTCAATTGGGACATTTAGCCCATTTACATTCAAGGTTAGTATTGATTAGTGTGGATTTTATCTTATCAGCATGATGTTAGCTGTCTATTATTCAACCTTATTTATGTGTTTGCTTTATAGTGTCACTGGTCTGTGTACTTCAGTGTGCTTTTGTACTGGTTGTTAATATTCTTTCTGTTCCATATTTAGTGTTTCCTTCAGGAGCTCTTGTAAGGCTAGTCAGATAGTCATGAATTTTAGTATTTGCTTCTCTGAAAAAGATCTTATTTCTCCTTTGCTTATGAAGCTTAGTTTGGCCGGATATGAAATTCTTGGTTGGAATTTCTTTTCTTTAGGAATGTTGAGTATTGGCCTCCAATCTCTTCTGGCTTGTAGGGTTTCTGCTGAGAGGTCTGCTGTTAGTCTGATGAGCTTCCCTTTGTAGGTGACATGACCTTTCTCTCTAGCTGCATTTAACATTTTTTCTCTCATTTCAGCATTGGAGAATCTGATAATTATGTGTCTTGAGGATGATCTTCTTTTGCAGTATTATACTGGGATTTTCTGCATTTCCTGAATTTGAATGTTGGCCTGTCTAGCTAGGTTGGGAAAGTTCTCATGGACAGTATCTTGAAGTACATTTTCCAAGTTGGTTCCATTCTCCCCATCTCTTTTAGGGATGCCAGTGAGTCATAGATTTGTTCTCTTTACATAATTCCATATTTCTTGAAGGTTTTGTTCTCATTCTGTTTTTCTGTATTCTTGTCTGCCTGTCTTATTTCAGAAAGCCAGTCTTCAAGCTCTGGGAGTCTTTTCTTCACTTGGTATATTTTGCTTTTAACACTGCACTTTGCATTGTAAAATTCTTACAGTGTGTTTTTTATCTCTATCAGGTTGGTTTATGATATTTTTTCTATACTGCATATTTTTTTCTCTCAGCTCCTGCATTGTTTTATCACAATCTTTAGCTTCCTCGGATAGGGTTTTAATGTTCTCCTATAGCTCAAGGATCTTTGTTCCTATTCATATTCTGAATTCTATTTCTGTAATTTCAGCCACCTCAGCCCAGTCAGAACCCTTGCTATAGAGGTGATGCAGTCATTTGGAAGTAAGAAGGCACTCTGGCTTTTTAAGTTGTCAGGGTTCTTGTACTGATTCTTTTTCGACGTTTTGGACTTATCTTCCTTCTATCTTTTAGGTTGCTGACATTTGGATTTTTTCTTTTATCATATTTGATAACCTTGAGGGTTTTATTCTAGAATAAGGTAGATTCAGCTGACAGGCTTCATTTCTAGAAGATTTTAGGGAGCCAGCACTCAGCTCCTAACTCCTGGACTGTGTGCTCTAAATCTGGGAGACTTGTACTGGGCCACTTCTTTGTTCTCTGTCTCCTAGAGGTCAGGAATCTATTGCACTAGGGATGCTGAGGTTCTCACACACTGCTTCTCATCACACTCCCATGGGTGGTGTCAGCCAAAGGGTTTTGTGATGTGGTAAGTGGGATCTATCCTCATTTGCACATGCCAGCAGCAATGATAGCAGCAGCTGCAGCAGACTGCTAGCAGGTGCTGGAGTACCTACCTTCCTGCAGGTGTTCACCACAGTAATAGAGGCAATGCAGCTGAAAGGGATTTGGGGGCAGCGGCTGATGGTGACTGTGTGTGTGGTCATGCTGGAGGTGGTGTTGGCTCAGGGCAGGACACTGGCAGATGCAGGTGTGGGTTCTTTCTCTGTGCCTCGCAAGCAGGAGTGATCCAGGGTGTGGTTACAACCAAGCAAAAATATTTCCATAAATCAGCTGCAGAGCCAGCATCAACATGGGGCAGTGTTAGCCATTTGGGAGAAGTTGGTTTTGGTGAGTAAAGACAGAATTTGTCCTGTTTTCATTTTTCCTGCAGGACTCACCCACCAGGAGGGACTATTAGAGAGAAAGTAAGAATGGCGGTGATAGGATATTCAGATAAAGAAAGGGAGAATCCAGGGATGAGCCTCCTTGGGAGGTTAAAAAAAACTTCAGACACTGCATGAGATTCACTGTGATTAGAAATATTATAACTGGTTTTGTTAGTTATAATATTTCTAATCACAGTGAATCTCATGCAGTGTCTGAAGTTTTTTTTGGCAATCATTAAAAAGTCAGGAAACAACAGGTGCTGGAGAGGATGTGGAGAAATAGGAACACTTTTACACTGTTGGTGGGACTGTAAACTAGTTCAACCATTATGGAAAACAGTATGGCGATTCCTCAAGGATCTAGATCTAGATGTACCATATGACCCAGCCATCCCACTACTGGGTATATACCCAAAGGATTGTAAATCATGCTGCTATAAAGACACATGCACACGTATGTTTATTGCGGCACTATTCACAATAGCAAGGACTTGGAATCAACCCAAATGTCCATCTGTGACAGACTGGATTAAGAAAATGTGGCACATATACACCATGGAATATTATGCAGCCATAAAATGGATGAGTTTGCATCCTTTGTAGGGACATGGATGCAGCTGGAAACCATCATTCTTAGCAAACTATCACAGGAACAGAAAACCAAACACCGCATGTTCTCACTCATAGGTGGGAACTGAACAATGAGCTCACTTGGACTCGGGAAGGGGAACATCACACATGGGGGCCTATCATGGGGGGAGGAGGGAGGAGGGATTGCATTGGGAGTTATACCTGATATAAATGACGAATTGATGGGTGCTGACAAGTTGATGGGTGCAGCACACCAACATGGCACAAGTATACATATGTAACAAACCTGCACGTTATGCACGTGTACCCTAGAACTTAAAGTATAATAATAAAAAAAAAAAAGAAGAAAAAAAATATTATAACTGAACAGGTATTTGAAAGATCTGCATTCTGGAACAGATTTTATTTTAACTTATTTTTCAACTGAGGTTGTAGTGTGGAGTGGGGAACTTGGTGGGATGAAGAGGCTAGCTATCATCTTGTTGGCAGCTTTAAGCCCACACATTTCTCACATAGTGAATATGTTGAGATTGTGAGGCAGATCGCATTAAGTTGCACAGAGTTAAATGCTATTTTATTTTAATAGCAATATATTTCATTTCATGTCTGTAACTTGTGTATAAAAATTTGTGAATTTCAAAGATAGTATTTCTTAGAATGTTTAAGAAAAAAGTAATTAATTTAAAGAAAATACACTGTAAACAATAGTATTTGTAGTATAAAATTGTTGTAAAAATTTTTTTTGTTTGTTTTTGAGACAAAGTCTTGCTGTATCGCCCAGGCTGGAATGCAGTGGCACAATCTTGGCTCACTGCAACCTCTGCTTCCTGGGTTCAAGGGATTCTCTTGCCTCAACCTCCTGAGTAGCTGGGATTACAGGTGTGCACCACCATGCCCAGCTATTTTTTTTTTTTTTTTTTTTTGTATTTTTAGTAGAGACGGGGTTTTACCATGTTGGTCAGGCTGATCTCAAACTCCTGACCTCATGATCTGCCTGCGTTGGCCTCCCAAAGTGCTGGGATTATAGGCATGAGCCACCACGCCTGGCCAAACATCTTAAAAATAATTCATAAATGGGCAAAGTATGGAAAGCATTTGACTTTTTAACTTGCTAACGGTCTCCATGCGTATGTTTGGATTTCACACATGCTTTAATTTTGACTTGTTTTTGAGAGCATTTTGAGAGAGCACAATTTTTGAAGTCAAAGACTCCATTCAAAATGCCAACATCAGCTTCTTATTTATTTTAAGGGGAGATCTTTTTCCTTTCTTCGAATAAGTAATGCTCTGTACAGTCCATTAGGACTACGGATCTTAGCAAAAATGGTTTGCTCTAAGCATTGTTGAAACAGATTGGTTATAACACCCATGTCTAATAATACGAAGGAAAACAAAACAAAACAAAAAAATAACAAGTATCTAACTTGGCAGTACTTCCCTCAGGGAGACCACTTCATTTTTGGCAACCAAAAAATAAAGCTTCATCAGATATACATAAAATTGCATGCCAAATTGTAGCATTTGATTTCCAGACATTATTTTCCTTCCTTCCTAGGAGACATGCAAGCTAAAGCTCTTACCTGTAGAGATAGCATTACAGAAGATATTTTCAAAGCACTCTTCCTTATCACTAATGCCTATGGATTGAAGAAATTCTTGCTTCTTGAATAGTAGTGGATAATAATGTTAAGGCAGATGTTCTCCAAACTGTGTCAAATAGAGAGTAAGTCTTAGACTCTGAGGTGATTTTAGGTAAAAAGAATGTAAATTCATAGGAACACCAGTTTTATACTAATTAATTGGTGGAGCTAAGGAAATTATTACCAACACTACATATGTTCTTTATTGTTGTTGTTACATTGAAAATGTCTAACTTTGAAAATGGAGATTCTGTAAACACAGATCATTGGTTTTGGAGTCATACTTTGGATCAACTGTAACCTCCAGCCAGTTAGCTATTTCATCCTAAAAATAATACTTCTTTAAGCTTGAGGTTACTTATCTGTAAAATGAAATAATAAGATAACCCAACTAAAAAGGTGTATGTAAATATTATATAATATATAGTATATTAATATATAATTACATATAATATATTATGTGCTTAGAAAAGCAACTGGCACATTTAACATTAAAGGCATTATTATTGCATTGATTTTATGCATACGTGTTTCAAGGTCAGTTTGGTCCTGTAGTTAAAATCTGGAAATGTCAGATTTCACCACATAACAATATGTTTTTTAATGTTGTTCATTAAATTTCCACATTTTCCTCTATTTTACTCTATTTCATTTGTTATTATCTTCTCTTAAGACCCTGTAGTTGCTTGCATTGTTGCCTTGCATAATGGAGGATGTTGGTGGCCTAGGTTTTTGTTGTATTTCATTTTCAAAGACGTGTTCTCGGACCCTTAGATGTTGAATTGCATCTCTTTTTTGTATTGTCAACTTTTTAAAAAGCTTGATTCATTTAGATGTGCACGGGTATGTTGTCAGAATGAAACTCTCACAATCCACTTGGGAGAAGAAATAAAATCTTCTAGCCTCTGCTGATACATAATCAATAGGAACCTGGCTACTTGAGATTTCACTTACCTTATAGCTACCTCTGTAGCATAAATGGAGATTAGAATCTTCAGGAATTCTGGAAGTATTTATAACCTTTGATGGGAGATTTTGCTTTCAAAATTAATGGACCAACCTTGAATGCTTTTATCATTTTGCTTCTGCTGAAGATAAATTATCAATCTAAATCCCCTCAAGGCATTCAATGTTATCACCGTGATTTATTCTTAAGTTAGTAGGTTGAAATTCTTATCTCATCTCTGTTTCCCAGCAGTACTTTGGAGAGAATACAAAAGTATGGAAATGGAACTTTCCTAATTTGTAGTTATTATTGCAAACTTCTCACTATGTTGTTTTAACTTTTTAATATAACAAAATAGGTGACTGAAAGAACAACACTGTATTAGTGTCCTAGGGCTGACATAATGAAGTACCACAAACTGACTGGGTTAAGCAACAGCAATGTATTGTTTTGCAGTGCTAGAGGCAAATGTCTGAGTAATGTGTTCAAAAGGCCATGCTCCTTTTAAGGTGCTAGGGAAGTTCCAGTAGTCTTCCAACTTCTGCAAGTTTCTTGGCTTGTGGCAGTATGACTAATCCTCACTGGGCTTTCTCCCTATTTGAGTGTCTCTCTTTGTGTCCAAATTCTCTCTTTTGTAAGGACACCAGTCATATTGGATTAGAGGCCCATCCTAATGTACTGTAACTTTGTATTAGTCTGTTTTCATGTTACTGAAAAAGACAAACTAATGACTGGGTCATTTACAAAAAAAAAAAAAAAAAAGTTTATTGGACTTACAATTCCACATGACTGGGGAGGCCTCATAATCATGGCAGAAGGTGAAAGGCACATCTCACATAGTGGCAGACAAGAAGGGAGCTTGTGCCGAGAAACTCCCCTTTTTAAAACTATCAGATCTAGTGAGACTTTTTAACCATCACAAGAACAGCACAAGAAAGACTCACCCCATGATTCAATCACCTCCCACCAGGTCCCTCCCACAACATGTGGGAATTTAAGATGAAATTTGGGTGGGGACATAGCCAAGTCAAATCATTCTGCCACTGGCCCCTCCCTAATCTCATGTCCTCACATTTCAAAATGAATCATGCCTTCCCAACAGACCTCCAAAGTTTTAGCCCATTTCAGCATTAACTCAAAACTCTACAGTCCAATATTCCATCTGAGACAAAGCAAGTCCCTTCTGCCTATCAGCCTGTAAAATAAAAGGCAAGTTAGTTACTTTCTAGAGACAGTGGGGGTACAGACATTCCAAATGGGAGAAATTGGCCAAAACAAAGGGGCTACAAGCCCCACGCAAGTCCGAAATCCAGCAGAGTAGTCAAATCTTAAAGATCCAAAATGATCTTCTTTGACTCCATGTCTGAAATTCATGTCATGCTGATGCAAGAGATAGTTTCCCATGGTCTTGGGCAGCTCCGCCCCTGTGGCATTGCAGGATACAGCCTTCTTCCTGATTGCTTTCACTGGCTGGTGTTGAATGTCTGCAGCTTTTCCAGGCACACGGTGCAAGCTGTCGATGGATCTACCATTCTGGGGTCTGGAGGATGGTGGTTGTCTACTCACAGCACCACTAGGCAGTGTCCCAGTAGGGACTCTGTGGGGGCTCCAACCCCATATGTCCCTTCCACACAGGCCTAGAAGAGGTTCTCCATGAGAGCCCTGCCCCTGCAACAAACTTCTGCCTGAACATCCAGACAGTTCCATCCATCCTCTGAAATCTTGGCAGAGGCTCCCAAACCTCAATTCTTGACTTCCGTGCACCTGCAGGCTCAACACCATGTGGAAACTGCCAAGGCTTGGGGCTTCTACCCTCTGAAGCAATAGCCCAGGTTGTCCCTTGGCCCCTTCTAGTCATGGCTGGAGAGGCTGGGATACAGGGCACCAAGTCCCTAGACTGCACAGAGCAGAGGGACCCTGGGCCCGGCCCATGAAACCGTTTTTTTCATCCTAAACCTCCAGGCCTGTGATGAAAGGGACTGCTGCAAAGGTCTCTGACATGCCCTGGAGACATTTTCCCCATTGTCTTGGGGATTAACATTTGGCTCCTTGTTACTTACACAAATTTCTGCAGCTGGCTTGAATTTCTCTTCAGAAAATGGGTTTTTCTTTCCTATGGCATTGTCATGCTGCAAATTTTCTAAACCTTTATTCTCTATTTCCCTTAAACTGAATGCCTTTAACAGCACCCGAGTTACCTGCTTAGAAATTTATTCTGCCAGGTATCATAAATCATCTCTCTCAAGTACAGAGTTTCACAAATATCTAGGGCAGGAGCAAAATGCTGCTAGTGTCTTTGCTAAAACATAACAGGAGTCACCTCTGCTCCAGTTCCCAACAAGTTTTTCATCTCCATCTGAGACCACCCCAGCCTGGATTTCATTGTCCATATCATTATCAGCATTTTTGTCAAAGTCATTCAACAAGTCTCTAGGGAGTTCCAAACTTTCCCACATTTTCCTGTCTTCTTCTGAGCCTTCCAAACTGTTCCAGTCTCTGCCTGTTACCCAGTTCTAAAGCTGCTTCCACATTTTCAGGTATCTTTTCAGCACTACCCCACTCTAGTAGTACCAATTTACTCTATTAGTCTGTTTTCACACTGCTGATAAACACATACCTGAGACTGGGCCATTTACAAAAGAAAGAGGTTTATTGGACTTACAATTCCATGTGGCTGGGGAGGCCTCACAATCATGGCAGAAAGTAAAAGGCACATTTCACATGGCAGCAGACAAGAGAAGAGAGCTTGTGCAGGGAAACTCCCCTTTTTAAAACCATCAGATCTTGTGAGACGTTTTAACCATCACAAGAACAGCAGAGGAAAGTCCTGCCCCCATGATTCAATCACCTTTCACCATATCCCTCGTGGAAATTCAAGATGAGATTTGAGTGGGGACACAGCCCCACCACATCAGACTTCATCTTAGTTTAACTAATTATATCTACAATGGGACTTTTTCCAAATAGGTCACATTCTGAGGTACTGGGGATTAGGACTTCAACATAGAAATTCTGAGGGAGACACAATGAAGGAATAAAACATTTGGACATATAGTTTTATTTATGAATCATTTACTTTATTCAAACACCTTGTATCTAAAAAGAGATCCTAGTTTTCAGATTCATCCTTGGTAGATGAAATTGTAAGGTAGGACTCAAGTTTTCAAAGGGTGCAGAGTGACTAGAAACACCAAGAGTAATACAGGACTGTTATATTAACTACAATTTGACTGTACAAGTAGAAATAGCATATTTTCCATAAGGTAGCTGAGATTTACAGTGATTTATAAGCAGTTCCTCAACACACATCAGCAAAGCATTCAGGTTCTTACATACTACACCGGTTCACAAAAAGTAACATAGCTGACTCCATATAAGAAGCCTAGACAGACCTTATTATGAAAATCTAAATTGTAGTATAAAACTGTAAATATGTTAACACCAATTTAGATAAGTTAATTGTCAATTGTTCAGTCATCCAATCCATATTTCATAAAAGATGGAGCTTGATATAGATTTTCATCCCTTCATCCAGTCACTGTAAATTATTTCAACTTTAAGAGGCGAGTCCTTGCTTTTCACATTGGGATATAAAATTTGGTAAAGTCCAGTCTGGGCAACATGGTGAAATTCTGTCTCTGCAAAAAGTACAAAAATTAACTGGGTGTGGTGATGTACACCTGTAGTCCCAGCTACTCAGGAGGCTGCGGTGCGAGGATATCTTGAGCCTGAGAATTTAAGGCTGCAGAGTAAACCATGATTGTGCCACTGCAGTCAGCCTGAGTGACAGGGTAAGACCCTGTCTTAGAAAAAAGAGAATAAAAAAGTTGGTGAAGCACATTAGTTGTGGATTTGGGGTATGCATTTTACCAACAAAGGTCTATTTGGAAAACAGTTAAATTAGTTTATTGAGCTACGTTTTAATATGGACTGTGGCTTACTAAAAATCATATTTATGCCTAATAGAGTGCTTAGCACATAGTGGCTCCTGCAAAAAAGTGTTCGTTGAGTGAATAACAACAATTTACCAAGAATTCAACACTTTTTTCCATTTGCCAATATTCACTAGGAACAAAATTTGAACTGGAAACTAATAAAGAGAAAATAGGGGTAAGAGAGAAAAGGCTGAAGACAGAAGGTGGAAAGAAATGACCAAAAAAGAAGGGAAGAAAAGAGAGGAGGACATAAGAATTGATTAAGAAGAGTCAGCAATTCCTCCATTCTCTTCATTACATTATGCAACTCCTTGAGAGGTCATTCTTAAAGTACACTCAGACCCTCAAACAGAACTTAGAATTTAAAATGGCTTGCAAAAATTCAGCATATTCATTTAATGTGAGATAAATAATTTGTTAAAAGGTGGGAAATTCCAAGAGGTTGAGTCATGACAAGAAGTTTTAAATCTTATTGGTTTATTTTGATTGCATTTGCAAGTATCTGATGAAAATGTGCAAATCAGCTCATCTCCGTGTTCAGGCTTCCTGTTGATTGTGTGACAGAGTTGCCAGGCACATAACACATTTGTTTTACAGCACTGCATGATGAACTCACAGTGTTTTACCTCCAGGACTGAAAGTCCTTAATTTGTTCTTTGAGGAACAGTCTGTTTTCATCAAGAGACACGCTTTCGTTGATCAAGCAATTCTACAGAGAGTGACATTAAAGAAAAAGAATCTGGGGATAAGAGTTAGCGGGTAAGTATCTGCCCAGTACCCATGAAAGCATAGCAGTTCTTATTTTCCAATTAAACACATTTATTAATTTTTAAATGAAGTTTTCAGAATACGCCTACATCCGGCACAATAGCAATCTCTAGGGCAAGGAAAAAATGAAACAAAAGCAATGAAAAAAAAAATGATGTGAATTTGTAGCAAGTGCTGTGTTTAAGGGAAGTAATTTAAGTGTCAAGGAATATAAAACACGTTTAAAATATGCTTTTGGTAAAACATTACTGTCTGCTTAGGAATTATCTATTGTAATTTTTCTGAATCCAATTTAAATATATAATGGGGTAAAAAATATACGTACAATATACTTCTAATTGCTTTTCTAATTAGTATGAGAATCCCTCTTAGGAAATATTTTTATGTACTCATTCATTACATATTTATTCTTTATCCGCTACATGTCAGCCACTACTTTCAGAAACCGGAGACACAGGGCTGAAATGACCAATCCTATCTCCCCACGTGGAGCCTGCATTCTAGTCTGGGCTCATCTTGACAAACCACCTGAAGTGAAAGTGAGGTTCTGAAGGTTTAGGTGAGGAAATAACAACAGAGATTCATGATATGCTTAGCATAAGAAAGGGACAGGAATTTAGAGCAGGGATGAGCATAAAAATGAATAGAAGGTAAGAGTTTTAGAGGAAAGAGAAGACCAAGTAATAAGGTGAAAAGTTTAAGCCTCGGGTAGAGAAAATGACTTAAAACCCTGAAAAGTCAGATTGTCTGATATCCAATTTCAAAATATCTGTTGAACTGCAATATGTGTAAAGACCTTTACCATTACATGAGAATAACCACAACAATCTACTGCATGACAGGAGCAATCACCAGACATAGATTGGAAAACTGACATTCTACAGGAGGTGGAAACTACAGTAGAGATATCTTGGTAAACATTTAGCCACAGGGAAACTCAGAAACTCAGATACAGAATTTGAAATGAAAATCTGTGCTGATTTTAACAGGCACAATGGATATCTGCGCTAAGATACATTACAGACTCTCTCTCTTTCTCTCTCTCTCTCTCTCTCCCCCCCCCCCCCGCCTTCCCTCTCCTTCTCTCTCTTTTTTCCTGTATGTCCATACACATTTGTATTTTTATACAAATAATTAAAATGAGAGTTTAAATTTGAATTCCAAATTCAGAAGTCAAGCATTTCTATTCAGTTTTTCAAGTTGTAAAATTGGTTATGCCTGACTCTACCTGATCTTGCAGAACTTCAGTGTTCCCATCTGTGCAATAGGGAGTTTCTCTTTCTACTCTAGAGTGCAACTCTAAAAACCAAATTAAACAATACACATTAAAGCCATTTGTAGATTGCCACCTGCTAAGCAAGTAATGATGGCAATAACTTTGTTTTTGTACAACTACGAACTCTTTATAAAGCTCTTTCTCATATATGATCTTTTTTTCTGTTCAAAACCACTCTTCCAGTTAGACCTTATTGATCCCATTGAAATAAAATAAAGCTCTGAGAGGCCAAGTATCCCAAAATCACACAACAAGTAAATGGCTCAGAGACCACTTCCTGCTTCAAGAACATCGCTTTTCCATAACACACATTTTCTTTTGGCCATTTAACCAGAATTCAGACAATCTTCAGTAGCCCCAGCTTCCCTGAACCCATGTTTCCTTCTGGTCAGATTGTGTGAGCTCTATGAAATGACATAGTGTCGGAGATCTGGAACTATCCAATATTTCTATTTAGTGAAAAACAAATATCCAGGGGTATGGAGAAGGTACACTAAAAAGAGGAAGGAAATGAGAAAATGTTGAAGTTGAAAACAGAGCTCCTACCACGCTGGGTAATTGCATTGCATAGTTTTTTTAAGCAGAAATTATAGATCCATAATATGCTAATGAACATTCACGCTCACAGCGTGCACTGTAATGATTCCAATGGAAAAGCTCATAGCTTCCATTCAGTCCTGAATAGGCTGCCAAATGCGATCATACCTAGTTTCAGGCAATCATCGATTAAACAATACTTTATTCTCATTAGCATACTTTAAAATAACAAACACACGACTACCATAAAATAATACTTTAAAATGTAATAAAATAAAAATATAATCAGAAAGGAAAAAGGAATATTTAGAGCAAATTGTGAAATTGACCAAAAAAAATTATTAAAGGTTAACAAATTAAATTAGGAATCTGATGGAAACCTCATTCTCATCCAAGTTCACTGTCAATCACAATTCTTAGAAATGCCAGTGCCTGAGAGATATAATGTCAGTTTTAAACACTGTAATGATATTAAGGAGAATACAGTCCTCTTAACACTTTCCCTAGACCAGGACAGCTTATCTGCTTCTCAAAATATATGGCTTTGAGTGTGAGTGTCTTTTACGTATGTGTTACTAGACTACCCAGTCTGTCCCCTGCCACTGACTTCCCCACAGAATATGGCTGCCAACATTTCAGATTTCACTCAGCACATCAGATTTAATTTACTAATTGTCTTCCCACATCATTTTGCCAACTGATAGAAAACCCAGAGTCAGTAAGTAGCCAATTGTATCTGCCAGTCATCTCTCTCTCTCTCTGCAAGTGTAATATCGTACAGCCATGCCTTTGTGCAATGTGATCACTGTTTCATTTAGCTACTCTCTCTACTTAGAAATAAAATGGTTTTGGCTAATTGTCATAACTTAAACCTATACTGTTAGTACCTTTTCTTAGTGTGATATTCATTTTACTCCTTTATCTTTCCTCTGAGCAACTCCCATTATGCAAGGCTGAGTCAATACGTTCTCAGTCCCAGAAACATACTTACTTATTTCTCCATGTCCACGTAGTTGCATATTTATGCATACATGGAGGAACAAATGAATTTTCAGATGTGTCTTAGTTTGGGTTCCTCCAGAAGACAATTCTGAAATAAGAATTTGAGTTCAATTAGTTTTTTAGGGTGTTATACCAGGAAACATGAGGGAAGGGGGATAAGTAAAAGTTGTGTTAATTCTCCTGTACTTCCAGACCGCTGTTCAAGGGGGCACACCTGTCTCCAGCTAGCATAAAAGCTGTTGGGCAAAGAGGTGCAGAGTCTGGCAGTGGGAAATCAGAACTCCATGTGTGACATGGTAAAGCTCTAGGGAATGTGGTGGGGAACCAGCAGTTTCTGCTACAGGATGAATGTGACCCATGTGGAAAAATAACAGAACCTGCATTACCAGAGTGCTGTTAGGATAAAGTAGATACACGCATATAAGCCACTTTTGCTCTGTACGTAATATCTTTTATTATATTATGCCTGTGAGTATTATGATTATGATATATATTTTATTAGCTTGTTGTGTATTCGTTTTTTGGCTTAGTAATCATTCATCTCTGCATTTTAATGTATTCTTTACCTATTCCACAAGTTGTTTTTTTCTTTTGTTTTTTGTTTTTGTTTTTTAAATGGATGGAGTCTCGCTCTGTTGCCCAGGCTAGAGTGCAGTGGCATGATCTCGACTCATTGCAACCCCTGTCTCCAGGGTTCAAGTTATTCTGTGTCTCAGCCTTCCAAAGAGCTGGAATTACAGGCACCCACCACCACAACCGGCTACTTTTTGTATTTTTAGTAAAGACGGGGTTTTGCCATGTTGGCCAGGCTTGTCTCAAACTCCTGACCTCAGGTGATCTGCCCCCCTTGGCTTCCCAAAGTGCTGGGATTACAGGTGTGAGCTACCGTGCCTGGCCCAAAGTTTTTAAAATGACATACAATTACACATAAAGTGTATAAAATGTAAAATGTGGCAAATAAAGAGAGACACAACTCAATCATAGGTCAAAGTAATGAATGAGACTAAAAACAAGCTGGGTGCAATGGCTCATGCCTGGAATCCCAGTACTTTGGGAGGCCGAGTTGGGTGGATCATGAGGTCAAGAGTTTGAGACCAGCCTGACCAACATGGTGAAATCCCGTCTCTACAAAAAATACAAAAATGAGCCCGGCATGGTAGTGCATGCCTGTAGTCCCAGCTACTCAGGAGACTGAGGCAGGAGAATCACTTGAACCCAGGAAGCTTAGGTTGCAGTGAGCCGAGATCGCGCCACTGCATTCCAGCCTGGGCGACAGAGCAAGACTCTGTCAAAAACGACAACAACAACAAAAAAAACACATATCGCAATGACCTACACATTTCTCATTACTGGCTAGATAGTTGTCTATAAGCTATTTAGTAGACTAAGTACAAACAGCAAGATTTTTAACCCAGAGCTAGTTTCTTGTTCAATATGAGCAAAGATACCGAGGAAAGAATTGGAAACCTCTTCTAAAATAAAGGGGCCAAAGAAAATGTGAGGATAATTTTGGTCACATTTTTCATAAAAATTATATTCTGTTACCAGAAATATAAAGCACATCAACATATGATATGTATTCATCATATACAGAAATTCAGGGTGTGCATAGTCATGTGAGATTTCTCCTGCTTCTGAAATTCAAATAACTTTAATCTGCAGAAGGAAAGTCTGCTCTTATAGACTTATGCAATGCATAGACATTACTCACGGAGAAGGTGCTCTTACAAGGACAAACACACATAAAGAAGAGGTATATAGATTAGATTAGAACTTTCTTGGGTTCATAGCACACTTAATGTTTAATAATATTTCTATGACACCTAGATCAAATTAATAGCTTACAGTTTCATTTCTTAAGTGGTTAAATGCAGCACTGAAAAAGTATTTATTTTCTAACAATGTAATAACCATTTAAAAATGTAATAGTACACACAAATTGGAATAAAATATATTTTCTTTCTTTCACATGATGTCCTTTCTGTGGGACATTGTATGTCAATCTCACTTCCAGCTTCCATACTGGCATTCCTTTTAGAACTATCTTTGGTTTCAAGGGCCTGTGTTTCTTACCTGCAAGCAGGTGAGAAATGCCAGGGAATTCACATCCCCTGGGAGTACTTCCAACAAACCATCAATAAGAGTTGTGTATGCCATGGCCAGAATGTTGTGTTCCCCTAGGATTCATATATTGAAATCCTAACCCCCAAGGTGATAATATTAGGAGGAGGGGCCTTTGGGAGGTGATTACCTAATGAAGAATTTGTCATTGTGGGAATTAATGGGATTAATGCCGTATAAAAAAAGTTCCAAGAGAAGCACCTTGCCCTTTCTGCCCCGTGATGTTACAGTGCAAAGAGAGCCATCGATGACCCAGAAAGGAGACCTTCACCTACTCAGCAAATATACTGGCGCCTTGATCTTGGACTTTTCAGCCTCCAAAACTATGAGAAATAATTTTCTGTGGTTGACAGGCCACTCACTTCATAGTATTTTCTTATAGCAACTTGAACAGACTAAAACAATATATTAGGTTGGTGCAAAGGTTATTGCAGTTTTGGATGGTGAATTTTAAATTATTATAACTAGACTCAAACACATCTTTAGTAATCATATAGGAATGATTACAATCAACACATTTTTGCCAAGGAGAAATAAGTTTGTTTATTCCTGTGGTGTAAAAATCCATGCTTCAGGATTCGATGAGCTCTGGTAAGCATTTTTTGCATCCTTCTGGTTGTGGAAGTATTTTCCCTGCAAAAAGATGTTCAGATGCTTAAAGAAGTGGTAGTCGGTTGGCAAGAGGTCAGGTGGATATGGCAGATGAGGCAAAACTTGGTAGCCCAATTCGTTCCACTTTTGAAGCATTGGTTGTGTGATGTGTGGTCTGGTGTTATCATGGGGAAAAAAAATTGGACCCTTTCTGTTGACCAATGCCAGCTGCAGGTGTTGCAGTTTTCTGTGCATCTCATCGATTTGCTGAGCATACTTCTCAGATTTAATGGTTTTGCTGGGATTCAGAAAGTTGTAGCGGATCAGACCAGCAGCAGACCGCCAAACAATGACCATGACCTTTTTGTTTTTGGTGCAAGTTTGGCTTTGAGAAGTGTTTTGGAGCTTCTTCTCAGTCCAACCATTGAGCAGGTTGTTGCCAATTGTCACATAAAATCCACTTTTCCTTGCATGTGACAATTTGATCTAGAAATGGTTCATTGTTGTGTAGAACAAAAGAAGACAACACTTCAAAATGATTTTTTTTTTATCTTTGCTCAGCTCATGAGGCACCCACTTATTGAGCTTTTTCACCTTTCTAATTTACTTCAAATGCCAAATGACCAATGTTGAGTTATTCGGCAACTTCTCCTGTAATTGTAAGAGAATCAGCTTCGATGATTGCTCTCAATTGATTGTTATCAACTTCCAATAGTGGTCACTACATTCCTCTTCAAGGTTCTCCTGTCCTCTGCAAAATTTCTTGAGCCACCACTGTATGTATGTTTTTTAGCAGTCCCTGGGCCAAATGCATTGTGTATGTTGACTATTTTCGCTGCTTTATGCCCCATTTTGAACTTGAATAAGAAAATCAGTTGAATTTGCTTTTTGTCTAACATTATTTCCATAGTCTAAAATAAATATAAAGTAAACAGCAAGTAATACGTCATTAGCAAGAAAACATAAAGCGAGAAATGCACATTCAAATGATGTATAACAAAAGCACATTTATTTAAGAATGTATTCCTCTATCAAACAGCAAATTCCAACAATGCAAATACTCCAGCTCCCTTACCTATGTGGGGACATAACTCTAAGATGTTTGTTCTAGTTTGTCTTCAAGAGGTCTCCTTTGGGATTAAGCTCCAGTTACCTACAGTGAGAGCTTATTTGAGAGTGTACCATATTATTGACTGTGTTACCTTTTCTCTATAACTTTCCTCCTTCCCTTGCAGTGTTTCTGGGAGTCACCTCCTAATCCATACATGAATGTACTTGAACCCCTGTTTCAGGGTTTTCATCTGGAAGAAATCAAACTAAGACAAATGAATTAATGACTCCTCAGCCATACACCATGTTCTAGCAATATCTCACTTTTTTCCCTTGCTTTTTATCCTTGATGCTAACGAAAGTGCCATTTATATGATAGGCATGTAGCTAATCATTGTATTCTTACGGTGCCCAATCACACTACAGTTCATTCAGGTGACATGCACCAAGCCCCCATATTGTATATACTGAGTTTGGTACTGAGCTCACAGTATATATACTGTGTTTGGTGCTGAGCTCAGTTTGGTGCTGAGCCCAAAATATACTGTGTTTTGGGCTGAGAATTCCAACATAAATGAAGAAGGTATACAATCCCTGTTTTTAAAAACTCATAGTCTCCAGAAGAGAAAGACTTATGAACTGGTGACTGATGATATACAGTAAATGCTTAAAAACTCTCAATAAGTAGTTTCTGATTACTGAAATAAATTAGCATCCTCCCTGTCCACATAACCATTTTTACTTTTTTCCTATGCCCTTCTCTCTCTTTATACAGCATTGTTAGAGTACAGCATAAGCAGTGGGTACGGGTCAGAAGTTACGTGTTAAGGCCCCGGTGCGGTGGCTCAAGTCTGTAATCCCAGCACTTTGGGAGGCCGAGACGGGTGGATCACGAGGTCAGGAGATCGAGACCATCCTGGCTAACACGGTGAAACCCCATCTCTACTAAAAAATACAAAAAATTAGCCGGGCGAGGTGGCGGGCACCTGTAGTCCCAGCTACTCGGGAGGCTGAGGCAGGAGAATGGCATGAACCTGGGAGGCGGAGCTTGCAGTGAGCTGAGATCCGGCCACTGCACTCCAGCCTGGGCGACAGAGCGAGACTCTGTCTCAAAAAAAAAAAAAAAAAAAGAAGTTACGTGTTAGGGCAGTTCTCCCTTGTCTTGTTTGCAGTGAGAGTGAGGGCTATTTGGTGCGTTTGTTTAGCATAATGTATTTGAGAACAAGATTAAAAGTCTCACTTTGGGAAGACACATGGAAAAGACAACATGTAAGAATTAGCTCAAATCCATCACCACTGCTAAGAAAACAGCTTAAAATTGGTGTTCCATGCGTGCTAGGATGACAGCATCAAACTTATTAGTAAGGGAGGTTGATTTATGAAAGAAATGACATGAAAATCTTCCCTTTTTTTCTAACTCATCTTCACTCCTTAATAATAAAGATGTCTAGGGAAAGTCCTCTTCAGCAATCAGGGATCAGGAAAGTTATATCTATGTCCGTATGTATTAAAGTGAGTCCCTTGCCAGATTAGCCCTGGTTCTTCATATGTGATTAAGTTAAATAACTAGTCAGATAGACACACAGATGTGGAGATATATATAGAAGGATATAATGAACTCATAACTACTTGCCTGCCATCAACAACAAAAATAAAATAAGAATTACTTTAGAACAACTAGGAATTATTTCCAATTTAGTTATATTTTACCGAAGGTCTATGGTAGGTCTTGTGAAGGGAACAGAAGGAAAATAATTATACTGTTGCATATAGTGTTGTAAGGCCATTAATAATGTGGTCATGATCACAGCTAATGATTATAACTTAAAGACATCTCATGCTAGGAACCAGGTAGAAGGAGGCAAAGTGGCCGCCACTGAAAGAAATGCTATATTTCCCCTGAACAGCTTAATATTCTTTTGGTCAGATATAAACTACAATTTGTGCCCTGGGGAGTAACGGCTGGAGGAGAGAAAATTTAAAACTATGCTAGGAGTTTCTTGAATAGATAAGGACATACTGCGCTTATACGGTTATGGTTACCATGTTGCCATGGAAGTCCTCGCTGAATAAGTGACACGTGACACGTGACACAGACAACAGGAAACTCATCATTGGTCCCCCATTTTTTTCAACTTCAGACAGCAAGAAAAATAAGTTATCTACACTTATGCACATATTTACTCACACACAAATATACATACACCCGTACACACACACATAAGCAAGAAGATTTTAAACTCCTGTACAAAGCCATATGTGGTACCTACGTTCCTGACAGTTTTCAAAGCCAGCCACTGGTAAAAGACAGGGAATTTATGAATGAAGTTGAATTACAATATATTCTACTTCTATGCATCATTGCCAAAGACAAAAGGATGAGAATCAAATCAGAAAATAATGTTTTAAATTTTTTCTTTCATTATTTGTAACAACCTTTTAAAAAGTAGCAATAAAATAACTATCCCATTCACCCATTTGTTAGACTCAATATACCAAACTCATAAACGCTATACATTTTCCATGTTGTAGTATCTTCTGGCAGTATCTCTAAAAGGAAAGAAGTTTAGAGTTTTATGTATTTGTATAATTTTGGGAGTTTTAATTGTTTTGAGGCAGGGGAAAATAAGTAAGAGGTTTAGCAAATTCCCCTATTTTGAACTAAAAGGGAAGTAGTCTGAATTAATATGTTGAAGTCAATGCTATCTTTTTCTCTCCTGAGTATGTTCAGTACCTCACACTAGGCTAATAAAATGTTGCTAGAAGCAGTCATTAGAGAAACTACTTTACTAAATAAGAATGTAAATAAGAATGAGTCACAATTTGTAGTGTATCAATTGTTTTCAGGGAATATTTCAAAGTACAATTTACATAAACCAATTGAAGACAATCCCAACAAACTTGTTTACATGGTAAAATCCAGCCATAGGCTTCTATAACTAGAGAACTAGTAATCTAAAAGTTTGTAGACGCTTACATAGCAAACCTAATACAAATGTTTCATTTCAATAAACACTACACGTTCGATTCTGATAATATTTCTATTTTACGTGTATTAAGCAGATAAAAGAAGCATTGGTAATTTTCTACACACAGATACTACTACCCTTTGTTAATATTTAGCACAGAAGAAATAAATACCTCATGTGTAATTTTGTTCCTGCTATCTAGGCCTATAAGAATATCATAAAGAGTGAAAAATAGAACTTCCTCTAAAAAAAGATCAACATGGTGATCACAAATAAGTGGTCCTTCTGGAAACAAAACAAAACAAAATAACAAAAATCATCTCTTTGCCTTCTAAGGAATAAATCTAAACATATTTTTGTTTTTAAGATATAAAAATCATGACCTCAGAGACAGCAACAACGACAAAAAAATCTGTTGCAGTTACAGTTATGATCAAGTGTCTGTTAATCGATTCATGGTAGGATAGAGATGCAAGGGAATTAAGACAGCACCTTTCAAAACATGATTCTACTAATCAGACTAAGAGACCAGACGGTGAGCAAATGCCAAGAATAAGGGCCTGGTGTCTGCTCTTTCTAGACATTTGTGTTAAAAAGCAAGGTAATTTTTAAAATTTAGAACACAACAGTGCCTAGTCAAAGAAAGCAGAGCATTTAAGATATGCAATGAAAAATTTCCCTTGATAGGCATGGATAGTAAATACTGTTACCAAACCGATTCAGGATAACTTACAACTAACTCTACAAAAGTAATTTTCAAACTCATACAAAAAAAAGTGAATTATTTTTGTTATAAGTTTTTAAAAACACAAATTCCCTCTACTTCGGTGTCTTTTTCATTTTAATTTGAATTTCAGAGGATGTTACACAGCATCCAGGCCAACACCAAAGAAACAAGAGGTGAAATGATTTCCTTAGTCTTATGAATATCTGGGAGCCAAACTTCAACTAGAATGGGCTATCTGGATTTCGTCTCTAAAATAACTTAGTCTAGTGACTTTTTGTTTTTGTTTTTGTTTTTTGTTTTTTTTTTTTTTGATGCAGAGATAGAACAATAGCTAATAGACAAATAGCAGCTCACATTTCCATTTTTTTTTCTCATCAGTGTCACGGAATCATCAACAATTAAATGTCCTAGTATAAAACATATTAAAATAAAGAGCAAGCCAACAAAATGGGTCCTTTACTAAATTGGAGAGAGTCTGAAGAGTGTATTTTGAGCATTTAAGTGTAGTCTTTGGCCTTCTCTACTACAACAGGAAAGGAGAGAGTCAGGCTAGATAAATGTCAATTCTGATAAAATTGCCAGTGACACGGGCACTTCAGTTGTTGAGAAGTACTGAGTCTACCCGTTCTTTTTAAACCAATATTTAACAAACCTTTCTGAAAATATTACATATGGCATGTATCAGCCTATGACATGTGACCAATAACAACATATAAATTTAACTTGGGAAATTAGGTATGAAGGGCATACTACTCATTAATAATTTGTATTATTCAACTCTAGCAACAATACACAAGTAATTAGGCATGACATAGTCAGTAAACAGTTTTGACCACCACTGCTGTCACAGTCAGTGGTGTAATGCAAGAATTTACGGGGAGGAAGGTGGAAGTGTATCTTTTGAGATATCGTTGAAGTGCTGGACAGAGATCTTCCAAGGGCTTTAATAATGAAAGGAAGCTGTCCTGCATACAGGTCGTTACATAGGAATGAAGATGGTGGTAGCAAGGAAGATACAGAACTGCATTATTGCTGAGAGAGGTATTTTCATTAAAGGTCAACAGTGGTTGGGTAACATTACTGAGGAAGTATAATGTTGTCATCTACTAGAACTGGTTATTATCAGTGGACAACAGCCCAGCAGTTCATAATACTGAGGGAATGCGTAGAAGTAATGATGATAGTCCTCTCATCAAGAAACAAACATCCACAAGCAAGAGTCAGTAATAAATACTAGTATACATGGATATAGTTAACACAAATTGTGCTGAAGATAATTATCATTATTGTTTAGAAAAGAAGTTTAACATTAATAAGAGAATAATTAGAATAGGAGTTGGCCAAATAGTTTTCAAAATGATATTCAAACAAGAAAAGGATATCTAAATTGTTAGGTACAAGTATGTATAGGCAGGAATGATCACAGTTCACAGTCTTTTAGAGGAATTTTGAATAGATTGGTCTAAGCATTACATTCTAGACTGTGAACTTCTTGATTGCCACGTTGAAATTGACATTATTCTCTGGCACATTATGCTGCCCAGTAGAACTTTCTGTGATGCGGAAAAGGCTTTATATCTGAACTGTTCAACATTGTACACACACACACAGCTATGGAGCACTTGAATAAGTAGCACAAGTGAGAAAGTGAACTTTAATTTCATTTAATTTTAATTAATTAAAATTTAAATTTAAGTAGCCACGTGATGCTAGTAGTGTCAGTTTTAAATCAGAGCTCCAGCCCAAGGAAGTCACTATGGGTTTTAAGCAGAGAATAACAAGAGAAAGAGAGTATTTTAGGCAGATTAATTTGGCAGATGTGTTTAGCCAAGTCTGGGAGATGAGGGAATGAGAAGTACTCTTGAGATTGTATTGAATTTATGAATGATCTGACAGAACAGACATTTTTAAAATAAGTCTTTCAGTGATGAACATGACATATTGCTCCATTTACTGAATTTTTAAATATCTCTCAACAAGGTTTTATAAACTTGTAGCAACATAGTTCATAATTATAAAAATATGAAAGCAACCTAAATGTTTATCAGAAATATAATGTGTATAAAAAATTATATTTTAGGAAAGGTGAAAGAACTATAGCTGTATGCAACATGATTAATCATATTAGATAAATGAAGACACAAAATGATACATATAGTATTACCCCATTCAAAAAAGATACAACAACAGGTGAAAGAAAAATGTATTGCTTATACACATAGTAAAACCACACAGAAAAACAAAGAATGGCTTACTATAAAAGTCAAGATGATAAACAGAATTTTGATTGCAACAGAATTATTATTAATCTGATTACTTCTTGATCTGGGTGGTGTTACTGCAGGCATTCACTTTATAACGATGAATTAATCTGTAAATATATGTTATATACTTCCTAGTTATGTGTGTCACAGTAACCCAAAATAAGTAGTTGAAATAAATGTAAGAAAAAAGTAAAACAAAATTAAAATGACAACAATAAGGCAGAGGTGATAGTTTGCAATCCCTTGTAGCTCTTCCCATTCAAGAGGAAGAATAGTCTATTACCCTACCCGTTGATTCTAGGCTGGTTTTGTAGTTTAGTTTGGCCAATGGGACATCAGCAAATGTGACACAAGAAAAGGCTTGAAAATGGTTTTCGCATTGGGGTTTGCCTTTTCTTGTTGATTTAGAAACCCGGCTGCCACTTGACAAGGCTTGTCTACTAGATGGTTGTAGACACATGGCTTGATATTTCTTATCATCTCAGCCAACCATTAGACATGTGAGTGAAGCCATCTGGGACCACAGCCCCAGTTGTCCTACGAGCTGATTGCAGCTGCATGAGGGAGTCAAGGTCAGACAAGGGGAGGAACTGCTGACTGAACATTGCCAAATTTCCAAACCACAGAATTATGAGCTAAAAATGAACCTTTTAAGTCACTAATTTTTGGGTGGCATGCTTTCTGTTATGAATGCAGCAGAATATTTAGATATTCCCAGGTATCAAAAGAGAGCACCATAGTACAATTGGTCAGTGATTCTGAATCTAAGCATTTTCACAGTAAAGGGGAAAGAGAAAACACACTAAAATGCATAGTTTTCATTTTCTGATCAACAAAAGGCAAGGTACATTTTTTTTATGCTGCACAAAGTTATCGGTTTTCTTTAATATTATGTACAATGATGTCAAAGGCTATAAATATCTTGCTTATTAAAATCATGGGGTTATGAAAATTTGCTACACATTGGTTATAATTTGTGCTTCTTGACAATCTTTCATTATACTATTTCACACATGTATAATTTCATGTGGATAGTGAGTCTGCTCTTATTGTTTGGTATCACAATTTCCAGTATTGAGAAGATTCTGAAATTAGATGAGCTTGCTAAAGCAAAAGTAATAATAATTGCAGAAAGTCTGACTGTGATTGGTAAAGGAAATCTCCCACCTCTGCCCAAAAAACCCCACAAAAAATAATAAGACTTCAAAATAGATACATGTATTAAAAATAAAAGGAGTGCTAACTTGAGTCAGGGTTCAAAGTTCCAGGTATTTTACCAATTTCCAAAGAATATCATCCCATGTGAAATTAACATTGGCTTATACAACCTAGATGTCTTAGGAAATAGTGTGGCAATTAAAGAGAGATTGAGATTTTTCAGGGTTATAGACTTTGAATACAGTAAACTCTAGGGGCAGATAGAAGATTTAGAAGAGAAATCTTGCCTGCACTTTCTGTAGCTTTTCCATATTTGCTATTTGTTAACTTCCTGAATCCTTTTAAGTGCTTTGCAGTGAAAGACTCAAAAAAGATTGTTCTATAGGATTGTTTTGGGGGTAACCAGAATGAGGGGATAGGAAAGCTGAAGCATCTTGGTAGATAAAAAGATAGGATCCTGAGGAAATGGGGAGAGTGTGATCTGTGGCAACTATAGAAAGAAAATAGAAACATTCTGAATATCAGAGGCCTGGGCAAAGATAACCTTGGGGAGCTTTTCTAGACCTGGAAGGGGAATGTAGGCTGAGAAGTTGTGTGCAATTTCCTGACATGTTAGAAAACTTCAGTGAGAGCCCATAAAATAATTAACCATAAATGCTGAGAAATATGTACACCAGAGTACCTGTATCTTTGCTTTATTCTAGATTCTGAATCAGTCCATAGTCAACAAAAATATCTTCCTCTTTAGTCAGTAACACTTAGCACACACCCCAGATATTTAGCTACTTTCTGTTTATTTACCTATGAATATGTTACATGCATCTTTGCATAAAGTCTTACCCTTACCTATTTAAATAATTTTTTACAATAATCTATATTGTCCCCTGATTAATTTCTCTGTCACTATTGATCAATTAAAATTATATTTATAAAGACTGTGGTGTAAAACTTAGGTACCAGAGAATGGTGTAGGTAGGCCTTCTTTGAAACTACTTCTTTTCCCCTGCCCCCACTAATGGATTTAAGATGATTAAATTGCAAAAGACACGACAGAAAGGTGATGTTTTGACAAAATGAGCTGGGTTGTTTGGAAGCAGCCCTGAAGCAGTAGCTTGGAATTGGGGGCCTTATGGATTTCTCCATAATGCAGATAGAACTTCATGATATATTTAAATCCTTTTCCGCAAACATTTCCCTGATTTGTTGCCAAGCCGTCACTGAATTTAGTAATCCAGACAGATTACCATAGGGGTCCTATTTTTAGGGTCCTTCTGTTGCTGTGGCAGTTGCAGCTGATCGGATTATGGTTCTATCCTAGCCATGTAAAATGCTTTGATGCTTCGAGAGAAACCTGCACTCAACTCCCGTAATTACAATGTCAGACTCATAGCTGGAAATTTCACTCTGAATTTATTCTGTAGCTCCATTGTGGCCAATCCATTATTAACTCATGAGATGGCGTGTTGTCCTTTAGTTTTGCTCTGTGTCTTTCAAACTCGTTCACTATTATGTGTATGTGTGTGTTGGAAGGGAGGGTGGGTGATAGTAAATGCACGCAGTGGGTCACAGAGGACATATATAATTTCTCTGATTCTAAGTGCAAAAAAAAACCATATGCAACCAAGACATCACTCTCTCCTATAAATGGCAATATCTCCATCTAGTGGTGAAAATTACCATGTCTTTACTGTCAGATGAGAAAAAGCTACAAATTTGTCTCAGAACGTAATTTGTATTTTACCTTCACAATATAAATGTTTTCCCAAGAAGAACAGATGTTCATCAAATCAAATTGGACCCATCCCACGGTCTTTGCAAGGGAAAAAGTAATTCAATTTACCTCAGAGGAAGTTTGTCTTCCACTGTCACCTGATACCTGGGTACACAAAATTTGTCCGCATTTTTTGTCATGGTTTTTATCTTTTACAAAGTATTGGGAGGGAAGAAGTGACAAAGCTGAAATAACAAGCTGAATTAATGAAATAACAAGCTGAATTAATTTTATGTGGATTCTTCTATTTGACCTAAGAAGTAAATTACTCAGCCAATTTCTCATCTCTTATAAAACTATTTTTCATCAATTGTATAGCAATTTTGCCACTGTAAGCTAGTATACATTTTTCACTTATATACAAAGAACTAACATGTTTTCTTTGAAGAAATAAAGGCTAAGGTGGAATGTTTAGGTTTTCCCTATTTTATAACTTATTGCAACCTCAATCAAAAAGGTCTCGCAACATGAAACCAGTTATTTAAGGCTCTCTTTTACAAATGTTCTTGATTACATTTTCGTTATTGTTCACGCAAGTAGGAAATTGTTTTAATTAATATTCCTACTCGTCTCCAATTATGCAGCTTGCAGTCACACATTTATTTAGGTAAATATAAATACGGAGTCACCAGATAGAAAACCCGGAAAGTGAAGGCGGCCTATGGGCACACAGCAGAGCCCGCTAGGTGGCAGCACACGCACGGTCTCAGCTTGTTTCAAATCCTGCTGCTTGTGCTTGGAGCCCTTGAACCCCAGGTTGGTTTGTGTGCCATGGTGATTTGGTCTCTCCAGAGGGGCTGAGTCCAGTAACTCGATGCAACAGAGTCAGATCTTTCACTCCAGAATGCCAACTGATTAATGTAAAATTGAACTTTTTTTTTTTTTTTTTTCTGATATGTTAACATTGGAATACGTTACCCAAAGAACTTGATGTCAGGGTGTCTAAGAATTTGAATGAGTTTGTGGCCTGGACAAGTGTTTTGTGTTTTGTACAGCTTACATCAAAATCCAGTTACTTTTTTCTATCCAATACTTCCCTCCCTCTTTCCCCATCTCCTTCCTTCTCTTCCTCCTCCTCTTTCCTCTTTCCTTTTTCCCTCCATTTGTCTTTTTTCCTTCCTTTTTCTTTTCCTTCTTTCTTTCTTTCCTTCCTTTTTTCCTTCTTTCTTTCTGTACTCCTTCTTTCCTTTATTCTTTCCATCCTCTCTCTCAGTGCCCTTCCCTGGCTGCTTTCTCTTAATAATAACACTAATAAGATTAATAGCAACAAATAAAAGGGAAAAATATACGTTTATATGTGCCAGTCTCTGCTCTAAGAACTTTACTGAGACTATCTAATTTAATCATTCTAACCTTAACTGTTCTAACCTATGTATACAGTAGGAGTAAAGTGAGGGATACTATCATTAAGTAAATTGTTCAATTAATTCAGAATATATTTTTTGGACACGGTAATCAGGATGCATCAGCGATCAAATCAGATAGATGTTCTCAAAGAGTCTGCATTCTAGACAGAAAAACAGAAAATGAACAGTTAACAAAAAATATTACAGCTTGTGATAAATGTCATGAAGCAAATGAAAGGAGTGCCATGATGAGACAAAATTTAGAGCTCTCTTTTTTAATAAGTAAATATGAATTGTACATTTCATATACATATGTACAAATCTAAATTATAAAGTAACTGTATTCTCAAGATCTGGAGTCTTGCTTATGTGGACAGGTTTCGAGCCTCACATTTTTAGACTTCTTGCATGTTATACTTTTCCTTACACATTATAGCCTTTATGTTTACATTTTCCTCATCTTTCTTTACTTTATGTAAACACTAGGCTGTAGTTACCTTAAATAAAATATGGCAATCATACTTTCTTAAACTACACCCCTATTGAACAATATGGTTCTTCAGTGACATATTCACAGATTATATCTCACTTACTTGTATAGATGACTAATCTCATCCGTTATGTATTAATTTGTACCTTAATTTTAAGTTATGGGGGACTTTCCTATATTTCTCCATACGTAACATTTATATGTCTATGCACACACACATTATATTTTAAGAAGAAAAAATTGAATTTTAAAAAATGTATTTATAGCCACCTGAGAAAATAGACAATGTCAAATATAACCATTTTGCTAATTTTACATAGTCTAACATATTTGTTACATTGTTTCGTTTCAAAAAATTAACACTTTGGTGCCACAAATTCACTATCCTCAATTGACATGATACAGAAGAAATAAGCAATAAACATAAATGTGAGGGTATTGAAAATAGTGGTGAAAGAAAGAAAGTGTAGAATCCGAGTTGAAAATAGCAATGTTTAAACTGCATGAAAGAATATCATTTTTTATTGAAGCATGGTTAAAACTTTAAAGATATTCTTCAAAAGAGATTCACAGCTTTAAAATAGTCAATGCTTTCATTTATTTTCTGTACCACTAATGCTTAAGAAAGCCTGTCATATTAAAATTTCTTAGTAGAGGGACCACACACAGTGACTCATGCCTGTAATCTCAGCACTTTGAGAGGCTGAGGTAGGCAGATCACTTAAGCCCAGGAGTTTGAGACCAGCCTGGGTGACATAGCAAAATCTTGTCTCTACAGGAAAATTTAAAAATTAGCTGAGCATGGTGGCTCATGTTTGAAGTCTCAGCTACTCAGGAGGCTGAAGTGGGAGGCACTTGACCTGGAAGATCAAGGCTGCAGTAAGCCAGGATTGCACCAGTGCACTCCAGTCTGGGCGACAGAGCATCCAAAAAAGAGGAAGAAAGAAGAAAGAGAAGAAGAGAAAAGAAAAGAGAAGGAGGGAGGGAGGGAAGGAAAGAAGGAAGGAAGGAAGGAAGGAAGGAAGGAAGGAAGGGAAAAGAAAAAGAAAAGAAAAAATTTCTTAATAAAAAATAATACTTCACATATCATCACACCATTAAAGGATTATTAGGGACAGTCAAATTATACAAAATAGAGCGCTCGATGTGCATTACAGAAAAACCATAAGGATAGCATTATCTAAAGAATCGATGGATTTTCTGACCACACAGTGTCTACTGAGTAATAGCTGTTAAATAACTATTTCTTGAATGTGTTAATAAATAAATGGAAATTAAAATTTCTCATGTAGACACAGTTATAATAGTCTCAGAAAAAGAAATATTCATATCCAGTGTATTCATTCAGCAATATTTACAAATACAGGTATAAATTATATACATAATATGTAATATTAAAAGCACAATAAATGTGGATATAAAAATATACAAAATATATGTGTATAAATGTATATTAAATATACATATATGTATATTGTATATATTGAATACACAATATATAAATACTTGTGTATATGTACACATCTATATATATTCAATATTCAATGTATATTCAATGTATACACATATATTAAATATATGTATATTCAACATATATATTATACATATGTATGTATTGCTCTTTCTATCTTCTAGGAGCTACATAGAATCTAAAGTTTTAGTTTTAAGAAACGGCTTTCATTTTAATGGAGAAGACATATTAATAACTTATTACAAATTAAACAATTTAATTCTAATTATCATAAGCTCCAGGAAGAATATCAAGAAACTAGAAGAATATAGTAACAAGGGTGATTCACTATTGCGAATCATTGATCTAAAGTAATAAAAAACTAATGAGTTATTAAAGACATAAAATGTTTTTAACAGCATCCAAGAATCAATTTAAGCCCTAGTCATAGCTCTAGGGGCTCAGATTTTCAGGACATGTTTATTCCTGTTTTATATTCATATGAAAGCAAAAAGTAAAGTTCAAATTGATAAAATAATCTTAATAATGCTATGGCCATTAAAAAGACTATACTCTCTCCTCTTATCGGAATAATATCAGAATTAAATATTTTAGATTCTACTGTAAAGTAGGTAAGCAAATTAGATAGCAGTATTGGGTCGATGTAAACTTCCTGATTTTGATAATTTTACTATGATTTTGTAAGAAAACATGGTGTTTTCAGAAAACATCTGTTTAAGTATTCGGTGGTACAGAGGCATCATGCCTAAAAGTTACTTTTCAGTAGGTCAAAAATGTGTGTCTGTGTGTGTGTGTGTGTGGAAAAGGACAGAAAAGGAGTAAAATATTAAAATTTGAGGATCTGTGTAAAAAGTACATCAGAATTCTTTGTTCTATTTTTACAACATTTCTGTAAGTCTGAAATTCTTCAAAATAAAAGAAAAAATACAAACTGTTTGAAAAATCATACTGAACATGGTTCCTATCACATACATTCTTCATAAGTTTCAAGCTTAGAATCATAGTTTTCACTGAAATTATGAATTCACCATGTTGTAGTTCTTACATTGCTATAAAGAAATACCTGCAACTAGGTAATTTTTAAAGAAAAGGGGTTTAATTGGCTTCCGCAGTTCCACAGGCTGTACAGGAAGCATGGCGCTGGCATCTCCTTAGTGTCTGGAAAGGATTCAGGAAACTTACAATGATGGCAGAAGGCAAAGGAGAAGCAGGCACGTCTTACATGGCAGGAGCAAGAGAGAGTGAAGGAGGAGGTGCCACACACTTTTAAACGACCAGATCTCATGAGAACTCACACACTGTCATGAGGATCGTACCAACGGGATGGTGCTAACCCATTCATGAGAAATCGCCCCCATGATCCAGTCACCTCCCACCAGGCCCTGCCTCCAACACTGGGGATTACAATTTTACGAGATTTGGTGGGGATACAGATCCAAACCACATCAACTTGATATGACAAAACAAAGTAAATAAATCTCTGCCTTTCAACTTTTAATTCACAAGGTAAATTTTTAATTCACAAAGTAAAAAGAAAATTATATGTGTGTTATATTTAGATTAGAAGAGACACTTCACAATGATGCTTACAAATTTTTAGTTTTTTAGTTTTTTTAAAGACTGACCTGAATACAGTTTTCCTTCCCTTCTTCTTACATACCCAAGAAGAATAAATTATTTACAATGTCAAAGGCAAGAAAATATACCATCAACCAGCCACTTAAATGTTGAATTTCTATAATATGGAAAGCTGATAAAGTCCTACCGATGGATAAATTAGAATTTAGAAAACAACACAAAACATGTGCTTGAGAAGGAAAAAAAAAAAAAAAAGATGGGAGCAGGGGTTACTGTCAGAGTAATTAGTAAAAGGCTGAACACAGAATGCATTAGCCTCCATGTTTGCAGCTGGCTGCGATATATACACCCAAATAATGGCATGAAAGGAGAAGGTAGACTTATAGATGTCTATTCAGCCATAGAAGGAAAGGCTAAGAGATTGCAAAGGTGCTGTCCCGGGGCCTTGAGGTTATTAAGCCTTTTGGCCAACCCTACAATCATGCACCTCTAGATCTCTTGCTCTGAATGGCAAATAAATTCTTACCTACATAAGCCATGATAATCAAGTTTTCTTTTATCTGGAACCAAAAATATTCCAGAACTGACCCAACATTTAGATGTGTAAATGCAATTATCAGAAAAACTCAAAATAATTATATAATTATCAAATAGTTGTAGGAGTAAGTATGGCCAGAAAGATTGAGTAAGAAAGGTACTATCTTCATCTTTTACAATAGGGCTCTTAATATATATTTTTAAAAGTTAATGAATTAAAGAAATTTATATGTTTATAGTAAGAATTATTGAGTTGAGTTACCTATAAAAGTAAAAATATGTATTTTTCAAATGGATTTACCTGGGACCATGGTACTGTCTCAGGCAGTGTAAAAACGAATTAGAAAAAAAATGACATATGCATCTTAAGTAAAATAATACAAATGATATATGTTGAGACTATGAGATGAGGGAAGATACCATAGAATATGATATCTGATATCATTTTCTTAATTAGTAGCATGTTTATTCATACATATATTTCCTTATGGCATTTATAAAGAAATACATAAAATAATTTAAAATATTTTCTAGTATGTGTTTTGCAATTTTTTCTCAAGAATAGAGAAAAGAAAATCAAAACTTTTTTCTTCACACAACCGACAAAGAATAAAATGTTCACAATGCAAAGAAAATACATGGTCTTTGGGAGTAGATTTTTTAAATCCCTGGAAAGAAGTAACTAAATAATTTTCTGATTTCATATGCTATTAATAGGTGATTTTTCCCATCTGCTTTACATTTCCATTTGCAGTTATCTCTTTTCGTGTCTTCTTACTGTGTCAGGTACATACCCTCAATTTGATGTAAGTGATTTTAAACAATTGAAAATCACACTTGAGGGTGTGAGGCTTTGGACAATCTGCAATAAATCCAAGAGTCACAGCACCAGGAGACAAGCAGCGAAGAGTATTGTATTTAAAAGCAAGAATCATTCATCCAGGGACTGCGACTTGCCAGACTTTTCTATTAAAACTACTGAGTTCTAAATGAAGTTATTCATTCTTATTGATGGTTTCTATAGTTAAAAGCCAGCAAAATGATCCTGCCAGTAAGCATCACTGTTTTCTTTTGTTTGTTTCCATCCCCAGTGATCAGCACTGGCAGCAATCAGTGCCCTTACTATATTTTTATTTATTGCCGGTGCAGATGATGATTCTGTTAAGAGGTTGTCATGCTTTATCCATTTCTCGTAGGCACATTCACTTTTCCAATAGGCACAAAATTCACTTTGGGACAGAAAGGGAGGCAGGATGAGCTTTAGTTCCCCAGGGACAAGCAAGGGTTCAACAGGTCACTAGATGTGCAGGGCTAGGCGTCTGAGAAGCCAGCGCTCACACATTAGATTTGAAGGACATAAATGCAAATGAAAGATTAAAATATACATGTGGATGATATCATGTGACCATTAGTAAGGCAAATAGACCACCCCAGACAGTATCAATAACAATAAGACAGTAATCGAGGGAAGCAGAACACATGAACCCATGTAATAGGAGTAATAACCGGAGAAGCAGAAGAGAATCAGAGGATGGAAGTCATTGAAGGAAGACAAGACATAAGAGACCCTGTCAAATACAGCAAAAAAATAAATAAATAAATAAATAAATAAAATTCAAAAATGATTATTTTATTAATTGATAAGGTCATTGATGATTGGCCAGTATTATTTCAGCAGAGTAATGAGGAGTAAACAAGAGTGAAGTGGAAATGGTCACTGAGATGTACTCTTTTAGTAAGTATGAAAGAGAAGAGTGATATGGTTTGGCTGTCTGTCCCCACCCAAATCTCATGTAAAACTGTGATTCCCAATGTTAGGGGAGGGAACTGGTGGGAGGTGATTGGATCATGGGAGCAGATTTCTCCTCATTGTTCTCATGATAGTGAGTGAGTTTTAATGAGATCTAGTTGTTTAAAAGTGTGTAGCACTTCCTCCTTTGCTTTGTCTCTTTCCAGCTCTGCCATGTGAACAAGGTACTTGCTTTCCCTTTCCCCTTCTGCTGTGATTGTAAGTTTCCTGGGGCCTCCCCAATCATGCTTCCTGTGCAGCCTGCAGATCCATCAGTCAATTAAACCTCTTTTCTTCATAAATTTCCTAGTCTCAGGTAGTTCTTTATAGAAGTGTGAGAACGAACTAATATAAAGACACAAGAATTATTTGTGTATTTTTTAAAATCTATGCTCTATGAATATTTTAATTGATGTACAAACTAATTGTACATATTTATGGGGTATCTGTAATATTTTGATACTATAGACAATGTGTAATAAGCAAATAAGGCTATTTAGGATATCCATCACCTCAAATATTTGTGTGTGTGTGCATGTGTGTGTGTGTGTGTTGGCAACATTTCAAATATTCTAGCTATTTTGAAATGTAAATTGTTGTTAACTATAGTCACTCTACTTATGCTATTAAACAATAGAACGTATTTCTTCTAGCTAACTGTATGTTCATACTAATTCAACCAACTTCCTTTCACCCCCACCCTTCCCAGATTCTGATAACTATTATTCTGTTCTCTATCCAAGTGAGATCCACTATTTATCTCCCACATATGAGTGAGAACATGTGATATTTATTTGTCCTTCTATGGCTGGCTTATTTTACTTAACATGATGACCTCCAGTTCTGTCCATGTTGCTGCAAATGAGAAGATGTTATCTTCTATTAGGGATAGTATTGAGTTATGTTTATATCTATTTATCTATTGATCACATTTTTATTCATCATCCATTAATGAACACTTAGATTGATTTCATATCTTGGCTATCGTGAATAAGTTGCAATAAACATGGGAGTGTAGGTAATTCTTTGATTTACTAGTTTCCTTTCTTTGGAATAAATACCCTGTAGTAAGATTGCTGGATCATATGATAATTTTACTTTCAATTTTTTAGGAAATCTCCATACTGTTTTTCATAATGGCTATCCTAATTTACATTCTCACCAACAGTGTATAAGTGTTTCCTTCTCTTTGGATCATCTCTAGAATTTGTCAATTTTTTGTCCTTTTGATAATAGCCATTTTAACTGGAGTGAGAAGATATCTCAATGTGGTTTTGATTTTCACTTCCCTGATGATTAGTGATGTTGAACATTTTTTTTACAAATATCTACTGATCATTTGTATGTCTTCTTTTGAAAAATGCCTATTAAAATTATTTGCCTAATTATTTAAAAATTATTTGGTTTTTTATTTGCTGTTGAGTTGTTTTAGTTCCTTTTATATTCTGGATAATATTTCCTTGTGAAATAAATAGTTTGCAAATATTTTGTCCGATTCTAGAGGTTCTCTCTTTGCTCTGTCAATTGCTTCCTTTGCTATGCAGAAGCTTCTTAGTTTAATGCAGTCTATTTATCTATTTTTGTTTTTTTTTCCTGTGCTTGTGAAGTCTTAGCCATAAAAATGTTGATTTGAATAATTTTCTGAGCATTTCCCCTATGCTCTCTTATAGTAGTCTTATAGTTTTAGGCCTTATGCTTAAATTTTGATTCATTTTGAGTTGATTTTTATATAAGATGAGAGATGAGAGTCTAGTTTTATCCCTCTGCATATAGAAATCCAGTTTTTCCAATGTGAAGAATTGAAGAAAATATCTTTTCCCCAGTATATGTTCTTGGCACCTTTGTAAAGAATGAGTTTGCTGTAAATATATGAATTTGTTTATGGGTTCCCTATTCTGTTTATCATTCCATGTGTCTGATTTTAGACCAATATCATGTTGTTTTGGTTACTATAGCTTTGTAGTATATTTAGAAATGAGGTGATGTGATGCCTCCAGCTTTGTTCTTTTTGCTGAGGATTGCTGTGTCTATTCAGGGTATTTTGCAGTTCTATACAAACTGTAGGAAGTTTTTTTCATTTCTGTGAAGAATGTCATTGGCATTATGATAGGAAATGCAAATGCATTGAATCTGTAGATTGCTTTATATAATATGGTTATTTTAACAATATCAGTTCTTCTGATCTGTAAGTGTGGCATGTCTTTCCATTTATTTGAGTCCTCTTCAATTTCTTTCATTAAATAATTGAATGGAAATTTTACAGTTTTTCTTTAAGAAATCTTTCGTCTCCTTGTTTAAATTTATTCCTAGGTATTTTTGGTAGCCATTGTAAAGACATTGCTTTATTGATTTATTTTTGGCTAGTTTGTGATTAGGGTATAGAAAAACTACTGATTTTTGTATTTTGATTTTGTACCTTGCAGCTTTACTTGTTTATCAGTTTGAAGGGTTTTCTGGTGGATTCTTTAGTTTTTTCTATATATAAAATAATCCTTCCTGCAGAGAGGGACAATTTGACTTCCTCTTTTCCTATTTAGATGCCTTTTATTTATTTTTCTTGCCTAATTGCTCTCACTAGGACTTTCAATATTGTGTTTAATAGAGTGGTGAAAGTGGCATCCTTATCTTGTTCCAGTTGTCAGAGGTAAGGTTTTCAGCTTTTCTCCATTTAGCATGTTAGCTATGGGTTTGCTATATATAGCCTTTATTATGTTGAGGTATATTCCTACTATGCCTAATTTGCTGATAGTTTTTATCATAAAGGGATGTTAAATTTTATCAAATGCTTTTTCTGCATCTATCTAGATAATCATACAGTTTCTAGGCTTCGTTCTGTTAATGTAATGCATCACATTTATTGATTTTCATGTGTTGAACTATCCTTGCATCCCTGGGTTAACTCCCACTTGATTATGATGTATTATCTTTTAGATGTGCTATTTAATTCAGTTGGCTAATGTTTTGTGGAAATTTATGCATCTGTGTTCATCAGGGATATTGTCATGTAGTTCTCTTTCTTCGTTGTTGTATCCTTGTCTGGTTTTGACATCAGGTAATGCTGATCTGGTAGAATGCATTAGAAAAAATTTCCTCCTCTTCAGTTTTTTGAAATAGTTTAAAAAGAATTGATCTTACCTCTTCTTTATAATTTGATAGAATTTAACAGTAAAGTCATTTAATCCTAGGCTTTTCTTTTTAGGAAGATTGTTCATTGCTGATTCAATCTCATCATGTGTCGCTTATTTGTGCTCGTTTTCTGTGTCTTCCTGGTTCAGTCTTCATAGATTGGATCCAGGAATTTTTCCATCTTCTGTATGTTTTCCAACTTGTTATCATATATTGGTTCATAACAGTCTCTTATGATCCTTTGTATTTCTGTGATATCAGTTGTAATGCCTCCTTATTTGTTTCTAATTGTATTTGTTTGGGTCTTCTTTCTCTTCTTTTGGTTAGTATAGCTAGTGGTTTATCAAATTTGTTTATCTCTTCATAAAACCAATTTTTGGGGTTTTTTATTTTTCTATTTTTATTTAGTTTCTGTTTTGTTCAGTTCTGCTCTAATCTTTATTATTTCTTTCCTAATTTTGGGTTAAGTTTGTTCCTGCTTTTCTAGTTATTTGAGCAGCTTCATTAGGTTATTTGAAATCTTTCTACTTTTTGATGTAGGCTTTTACAGTGATAAACTTCTCTCTTAGCACTGTTTTTGCTGTGTTCCATAGGTTTTGATATGTTGTGTGTCAATTTTTATTTGTTTCAAGAATATTTGAAGTTTTTTTCTTAACTTCTTTATTTATCCAATGGTTGTTAGAGGCCTATTGTTTAATTTCCATGTATTTGCACAGTTTCCAAAATTCTCTGGTTATTTATTTCCAGCTTTATTTTATTGAGATCTGAAAAAGTACTTGATATAATTTTGATTTTTAAAATTTGCTGAGACTTGTTTCATGTTCTAACATATGATTTGTCCTGGAGAGTGTTTTATGTGCTGATGAGAAGAACATATATTCTACAGTTGTGTGACAAAATATTCTGTAAATGTCTGTTAGGTCCATTTAGTCTATAGTACTTTCCAAGTACCATGTTTCATGGTCAATTTGTGTCTAGATCATGTGTCCCATGCTGAAAGTGGGGTGTTGAAATTCTCAACTATTATTGTATTTAAGTATCTTTCTCTTACTCTCATAATATTTGCTGTATATATTTAAGTGCTCCAGTATTGGGTACAGATATATTTACAATTGTTAGATCTTCTTGCTGAATTGATCCCTTTATCTTTTATATAATAATCTTTGTCTATTTTTATTTTTGACTAAAAGACTATTTTTTTCTGATAAGAGTGTAGTTACTTCTGCATGTTTTTGGTTTTTGCCTTTGTGTAGAATATTTTTTCCATCCCTTTTCTTTCAGTCTATGTATGTCTTTACAGGTTTAAATGAATTTTTTGTAGGTGGCATATAGATGTGTGTTGGTGTTTTGTGTGTTTTATTTATTTATGTTTTTATCCATTCAGCAAGTCCATGTCTTTTAATTGAGGAACTTAAAACATGTACATTTAAGGTTGTTATTGATAAGTGAGGACTTGTTCCTATCACTTTGTTCATTGTTTTCTGATCATTTTGTATATTCTGTTTCCTTTTGTCTCTTTCATTGTTTACCCTATGATTTGTTGGGCTTTTTTCTGTGATAACATTTGACTCCTTTCTTCTTCTCATTTGTGTATCTGCTCTAAAACTTAGTTATATACTTTCTTTGTTATGTTGATGATAAATATTATCCTTTCATTTTCAAGTGTAGAACTCATTTAGGCATTTCTTGTAGGGTCAGTCTAGTGGTGAGGCATTCCCTTAGGGTTTGCTTGTCTGGAAAAGATTTTATTTGTCCTTCGTTTTTGAAGGACAGCTTTGTTGGGTGTAGTATTCTTGGTCATTGGGGTTTGGGGTTTTTAATACTTTGAATATATCATCCCATTCTCTTCTGGCCTGTAAGATTTCTGCAAGAAGTTCACTGTTAGTCTGATAAGAATTCCCTTACATGTGACTTGATATTTTTTCTTACTGTTTTTAGAATCTATTCCTGTCTCTTTTTGAGAATTTGACAATAATGTGCCTCAGAGGAGATCTTTTTGAGTTGAATCTATTTGGTTATCTTTGAATATCCTGTACCTGAATGTCTATATATCCTGTAAGACTTGGAAAGTTTTTATCTAGTTTTTGTTAAATAGTTTTAAAATGTCCTTGGCTATCTCTTCCCCTTCTAGAAATTCCAAAATTCAAATATCTGATCACTTTATTGTGTCCCATATGTGACATAGGCTTTCGTTCTTTTTATTATTTATTTATGGGTTTTACCGGGTTATTTCAAATGACCTGTCTTCAAGTTCAGAAATTCTTCCTTCTGCTTGATCTAGTCTATTGTTGTGGCTCTTGATTGTATTTCTTATTTCAAACATTGGACTCTTCAGTTCCAGGAT
Source organism: Piliocolobus tephrosceles (assembly GCF_002776525.5). Lineage (NCBI taxonomy): Eukaryota > Metazoa > Chordata > Mammalia > Primates > Cercopithecidae > Piliocolobus > Piliocolobus tephrosceles. The sequence continues at coordinate 87,229,699 of NC_045447.1, read as the reverse complement.
GCCTATTTATTTCTTTTTAATATTTATCTTTTTGTTGAATTTCTCATTCAGAATATATATATATATTTTTTTTTCTGATCACTCTGTATTGTTTACCTGCTATATCTCTTTGAGTTGTTTATCTGTTCTATCTCTTTGAGTTTCTTTAGTATCATTATTTTGAATTCTTTCTCAGGTATTTTGTGTGTGTGTGTGTGTGTGTGTAAATTGTTGGTATCTGTTACTAGAGAATTATTGTATTCCTATTGAAGTGTAATATTTCCTTTATCGTGCTTCTTTGTCTCATTGATATCTGTGTATCTGATCTAACAGTCACCTCTTCCAATTTTATTGATTGGCTTTTATAGGAAAAGACTTTTCAAAATAGAAATATCTATACTGGTTGAGTAAAGTGGTTGAGTAAAGTGTCTTGGCTCTGATTCTGGTGAATGCAGTAGTGTAGTCTCTGATTTCTTTGGCTACAGTCAGTGTTAGTGGTGCCTGTGAATTTCTCAGTGGCTTAGGCTACAGCTGTAAGTGGATGCTGTGGTGAGCCTTTACTGGGGATGGAGACACCAGGTGAGCCAGTCCTCTGTCACCAGTGGTGGCAACAGCTGAATAGGCGGGCTGGTTCTTGGAACCTCAGGTAGTATACATGGGTGTTGGTGGTAGTGAGTCTAGGCAGACCAGTCCTCAGGCTTTCAGGCAGTTTGCTTAGGTGATGGTAGTAGCAGTGGTGGGCTGGGCAAGTGGGTAGGTCCCTGGGTCCTCAGGTAGTGTGTGTGGGGTTGGCAGTGGGCAGAATGGGCCTTTCCTCAGGATCCTTACAGTGTACATGGGTGCTGGCAATGGCACTGTATCAGTCTGTTCTCACCCTGCTAATAAAGACACACCCAAGACTGGGTAATTTATAAAGCAAAGAGGTTTAATTGACTCACAATTCCACATGGCTGGGAGGTCTTACAATCATGGTGGAAGGTGAAGGAGGAGCAAAGTCACGTCTTACACAGTGGCGGGCAAAAATAGCATGGGTAGGGGAACTTCCCTTTATAAAACCATCAGATCTTGTGAGACTTACTCATTATCAGGAGAAGAGCATGGGAAAGACTCTTCCCCATGATTCAATTACCTCCCATCTGGATCCCTCCCATGCCATGTGGGAATTATGGGAGCTATAATTCAAGATGAGATTTGGGTGAGGACAGAGCCAAACCATATCAAGTGGGCAGGTGGATCAATCCTCAGGCCCCAGGATAATGTGTGTTAGCACTGGTAGTGGTGGTGATGGCAGAGGGCATTGTGGGTCTTTCTTCAGGCCTCAGAACCAGTCTTTAGGTCCTCTGAAGGCATATGCAGTTGCATAGTATTCTTGCCACTGAAGGGGATAGTTGCTGTCAGTAGCAGTGGCAACCATCTCTCAGGCTCTGAGGAGTGCACACTTCTGATCTCTTTGTCCTGGTTCAGCCTCCCTAGTGTGCCTCACCACACACTCACTGGGGTGTAGGACACTGTGTTGGCTAAAATGCTGGAAACCCTGTCTCACTGCCTGGTCTAGCCAGCATTGTGCTGCTGCAGACCTCTAGGTGAATGTGGAGGGATGTCAGTGGTTCTCCAGGGATGTGAGGATGAATGGGACTGTTGGGCCCAAGGGAAGAAATGCAGTCTAGTGGGAGCTGAGTTCTCCAACTGATGCCATGGTGCCAACTTCTTGGGACTCAGTGGGTGAGGGTGGCCCAGGATGAGTTCCCTCTTTGGAGTAATGCCATTGTGTGGACTCCAGATGAATTTCAGTGTTCTCTTTTAGACGCTCTTTTCGATGGATGTGTGGTTACGTACTGCATTGGTTGTTCTTTGTGGAGGAGATGAGTGCCAGGCACCTTTATTCAGCCATATTGAAGCCCCCTCCATCCATTAATACTATGCACGGTAAATCTGAATTATCTTTCTAATGCTTTATTTCAAATACATACTATAAATATATTATACAAAATAATCATTTTATATTTCCACAGTGTGTGTATATATATGTGTATGTGTGTGTGTGTATATATATACACACATATATATAATATATAGCTCTTACCCATTGTTGACAATTTTACTTCTTTTATGTTCTTTAAATTTTTTCCCAATGTTTTTCATTCCTAAGGCTTATGTGTCCTAGGTTAGACTGCATACCTTGTGAAGCAACAGAACATGCTTTTACATTTTACTTTTACATTTTATAATACAGTATTTTTTCATTTTGTAATACAGTTCTTTTTATACACTTAGAAGGAATTTTTTAAACATTACCACTAGATGGCAGAAAAGATTAAAAGTTGGATGAAACCAAAGGCAAAAATTTTCATGAGTGATCATTTAAAATAAATATTTATTTTTATCTTTTATTATAAATTGACAATTTATAATTATAGAAATTTATGGAGTACAAAGCAATGTTATGATTTATGAATACAATGTGGTATAATTAAATTAAGCTAATTTATATATCCATTACCTCAAACACTTAATATTGTTTTGTGGTGAGAACATTTGCAATTTAAGTTGTGAAATGTACACTTCTGTATTATTAACTATATTTCTCATTCTATGTGAAAAAGCTCAAAAGAATTTTTTATCTTTTCTGAGATTTTGTACCATTTGACCGCCATCTTCCCATTCCTCCCACTCCCTGGTCTCTGTAACCACCATTCTGCACTCTGCTTCTATGAGTTAAATTGTTGTGGACTCCACATGTAAGTTAGAACATGTGGTATTTGTCTTTGTTTCTAGCTTATCACTTAGCATATTGTTCTCCAATTTTGTCTATGTTGCTACACATGAGAAAATATCCTTCTTTTTTAAGGTTGAATAGTACTTGATTGTGTATAGGTACCACATTTTCTTTATCCACCCACCAGTGCCTGGTCACTGAGGTCAATTCAAAAACTTGGCTATTGTGAACAGTGCTGTAATGAACATCGGAGTGCAGACATCTCTTTAAAAAAGTGACTTCAATTTTGGGGGGTGCATACCCAGAAGTGAAATTTTCAGATGATATGGTAATTCTTGTTTTTGAGGAACCTCTACCAGTTTTTTACAATACCTTTATTAATTTAAATTTCCCTCAACAGTGTACAAGAGTTGAAATTGTACATTTAAAATCACTATCAATTATACTGCCAAATACTATAGCTAATGCTTATCAAAAAATATGCTGACATACTTGGGAAATCTATGGAAATACTGAAGCCAACAGATTAAAAATTACAACCTAGTAACGCTATGCCTGTTTGTATCACAGTTGTGTCTTTTACAGATCCCTAGAGACAAACTTACAAGCTTTGTGCATGATATGAGAATCATGTTGAAAATATTGTAGTTC
>NC_045447.1:87214464-87223353 GCF_002776525.5 Piliocolobus tephrosceles | reverse complement strand
CAAGCTTTGTGCATGATATGAGAATCATGTTGAAAATATTGTAGTTCATTTCTGTTCTTTCTGTCAGAAAATATGTTCTGCAAAAAGGACAGTAGATAAATTTCTTTAGTATTCTAACATTCTTTATTCCAACACTTTCCTCATTTTTCTAGAATAATTGGCTAATATCAAGTAGTATTAAGATAGTACATCACCATTCTATAGTAAATATATTTACTAGCAGTTTTTTTATTTAAAATAATTTCACAGTTCTTAATTTTTGTGCCACCATTTTATTGGAGAAAGGTTATACTATTCTTTACTGTCAAATATGAGTAGTTATGATAGGATATTTTAGTTGTTAAGGCTTTGCACTCTGAATAACACCATTTATCACCTTTAATCAAAACTCAAAGGATCCTTTTAACACCCACATAGACATATTCACCTCCTACCACAGAAGTAGGATAGTTTGGTGAAGAACCCAGTGAATCAGAAATTCCTCCTCTCAGGTCTGTTTTGATGTCATTTTTCACTAAACAGCCCTTATGATGATTTACCCATTACTTAACTGAAGTGGGCAATGCTGTCCTTAGCTTATGGTGGCAGCAGAAGCCATGGGCATATATTAGATCAGACACTATTTATTTTTGCTTTTATTTTTTGCAGATGGAAAATTCTTAAATGTTTTAAATGAAGGCCGAAGAGAACCAATAAAGGAAGATTTAAAGTACAAAGGAGCATTAATATGCCCCACAAATGTCTTCCTGCTAAATTCATCAAAACAAGTCACAGAGAAACAATGGGCAAAATGTATTCGCTTTTTAAAAATCTTCACTTAATACACGGTTTTACTGCGCTGTTCTTTTATATAGGAAGTCAAATTTGTAACTTTTAAATATAAATGAGATTTTTATTTGTTATCTCAAAAATTTTTACAAAAGTCACTGAAAGTATAAATGAAGATTTTTTCATACATTTAAAATAATTTTAGAAAAACTATCACATATGACTAGGACATACATTTACTATGAATCACAGCTTATATGTACAGCAAATGTACAATCCTTTTATTTTGTCATTGGTTATTCTGGTCTTTCTCCCTAGTTTTCATACACTAGAAAAAAAATAACTTTGTGTCTTACCTTATTTAAGATCTGATGATGACAGTCCTTCTTGGAATAATGGCAGTCCCTCACATCCCAGTTAGCCAGCTGCAGACTTTGGCCTCCAATATGAAGGGTCCCCCAAGTGAATAAGAGATGTTAACAAGCAAACAGTAGAGTCAGAAGACACTGGGTCAGAGATGTCAACCCTTAAACTCTACAGTGATATCCGTCCCCCTGTACACACTTGTGAGCCAGGGAAGGAAGAGGTGGAAGAGAAATTGAAAACCAAGCCTTGTTTTTCTAAACAAATATAGAAATAACAAAAGGTAAATTATCGGAGCTGACCTGGTGGCTCACACCTGTAACTCCAGCTATTCAGGAGGCTGAGGTGGGAAGATCACTTGAACCCAGGAGTTTGAGACCAGCCTGGGCAACATAGTGAGTCCCCATCTCTTCAAAAGAAAAAAAATTAAAAATTAGCTGGGCATGGTGGCGCATGCCTGTAGTTCCCAAAACTCAGGAGGCTCAGGTGGAAGGATTGCTTGAGCCCAGGAGTTAGAGGCTGCAGTGAATTATGATTATGACACTGGCCTCCAGCCTGGGTGACAGAGCAAGACCCAATCTTAAATATGTAAATAAATAAATAAATAGTAAATTATCAGATCAGACTAAGAGTCATACCAGATGGCAATAAAAGTTAATGTCTCTCCTCCTTGAGTATGAATATTCATTCAGGAGAATAGATTATTTTTAAGCAAAAATAGGAACTGTATTCAAGGCCATCTTCATGGATGTACAATCTGCACGCACACACTCACAGGGTCTTATGCTCAGAACAGCCCCACATTTCATTTAATAATCCACCCTCATCTTGAAATTAGTAATTTTTGGATAGGAGCCCCCATATTTTTATTTTGCATTGTCCCCACAAGTTATGTAGCCATGCTTAACTATATTTTCTTGCTTTTTTCAAATTATGATGTGAGTTCAACTTTTTATCCCACCACACACAAGCCAAAACCTTGTATTCTTTCTCCCTCCCTTTCTTCTTTCTTTCTTTTTCTCTTGAGAATTAACATACAATTTAGTTTTCTCTGACTATGTAGACAGATACTGTGTGTGCTTCTTTGATACTTTTCTTCTATAGTAATACATTTAGAAAGACTAAAAGAAAGGTACATAGATGATAGATAAAACAGGATAAAGATAGTTAAAGAATAAAGTTGAGGCATTTGAAATCAACAGCTGGTTTGCATTCTGCCAACATGGAGTTTCCAACGGTCACAATCTCCATGAAAATGGAACGACGATAATCGTTTCCAGTTAGACCCAAGAGACTAAAAGTGTATTTCCATTAGTCTAGCCAAAACCAGTCTGCTCTCCAGATGAGTTGTTTGGTTGATGACACAGCTTGGGGCTAAACCTGAATTTTTTATAGACTCCATAGCTGGAGCCTAAAAAAAAAAGAAGTAAAATTATTAATATGCAAATATATTAATGACATTTTCATTTCCTTTCTTTTCTCTCATATCTAATTTTTTGCATTCTACTCTGCTATTTTTCACAAACACTTTCTTTACTCCTACATTGGAGCCATTTGTAGTTCCATATTTGCAGAAAAGAACAGCCTATAAATAAACTTTCTACTACTTAAAAGACTAACACTATTAACTTTAATCTGCAGTGAGACAAGAATATAATGAATATAACCCATAACTTAGCTTACTACATGTGAAAAATCTCATTACATATTTCTTTGCAATAGCTGGAAATGATCTAATGTTTCAAATATTATAGGATATTTCATAATGTGTTATCTTGTTAAAGGAAGGTTTCTTGGTTGGAAATGCATTACAAGCTTCTTACAGTAGCAGCAGCTACTATGTATTAGTATTTACAGAGTGCTTTCTGTGTGCTAGATGTGGACTATCTCATTTAGTTTTGATCGTGACCTTCAATATCCTTATTTTACAGATTAGCAAACTGAGTTACATAACTTGGCCAAGTTTCACCGCCAGTGAGGGGTCAGGCTGGGATTTGAATCACATAGCCTAATTCTGAGTTAGGGTTGTGAAGACACTGAACTCTGAGTTAATCTTCAGGGTCAAAAAGTAAGCAATGATAATAATTGTATGAAGGCATGTTGTTTACACATCAAAGCCAAAGAAAGGATTTAGCAGGCAGGTCACTTGACTACTGAGTCAACTTCCCACATCTTTACCATTGAAGTTAAGAGAAAAGGATCATTTCCACATGACTGCATTTTGGGTTTCCAGTTACTAAAAGCCCTTTCTCTTCCTGTATTTCTGGCAGAGCCTGTAGCTGGTACACAAACTCCAGTCCAAAAGTTCCTTCTCAGATCATTCTGTCTTCTGTACAGCAGTTGGTAGTAGTAGTAGTAGTATTTCACTGATGAGAAACTATCAGTTAAAAGAGGCAATTACTATCTTTGAGGTCACTTAACCAATAAGTGGTGGAGGCTTGATTCAAACTTAGATCTCTCTGGCTCCCAAGTCACTATCTACTCTGCTCCCATACTATAATGAATCCTTAGCAAACACATACAAATGTTTTTTCCCTCTTATTGGCTAGCAATGTTTCATGGCTTTTGCAAAGGAGAATAATCATGATTCATCTCAATCTTCATTTACTGAGTATAATCCTCAACACAATGTAGCTAATACATTAAGCATGGCTTGTCAGCATCCCCCCCCCCCAAAATATTGCTGAAGGCGTTATTTCTTGGGTTAAAATAATAAGCATACGAGAATCTTGGCTTTCTTTTTTAAAGTAACGATGATCTATGAATTTTCATAGCCAGTCTATGGAAGATATTGCAAATGAAGTACAAGGAATGTGATTAAATATATTGTTGTCCTTTATACAGGGATAATAGTGTTTCCTCTAAATGGTTGCAACGATCTCTGCTCTTCTCCAAATCATCTAGGATCTCACTACTCACCCTTTGAGAGGTGGAATCTAATTACTGTTGCTTTGAAACTGAGCCTGTAACTTGCTTGTAACCAAAAGAATGTGACAGGAATCATTTGTGATTTGTGAGACTAGGTGGTAGAAGACGGTGTAGCATCTGCCTCCGTAGCTGAAACACTTGTATTGAAGCCCTGGGCTGCTGCCTCAGTGGGCTTACTTCCCTGAGACTGTCATGCAGGGAGGACGCTGAATCTAGTCTCCTTGGACAAGCCCTGAGATTATTATATAAAGAAAGAGATGCCTGGCCAGCCCTGAGCTGCTCCATCTTCCATTTTTCCAGCTTCAGCCACCATTTGACTGCAATTGCAAGTGATTCCTCTAGCCATAACCACCTGTCAGGAAGAGAAAGATTTGCATATATTTCCCTGCAGAGGTCTTGGTGACAGCAGAGTGGTGGTCTCCTGATTAGGATGTTTGAGCAATGAGAAAGTGGCTGTACGTTTGTTTCCCTCTGCTTCTTGTACTTCATAACTCCTAAATTTCTTGCCTAGTTCTCAACCTGGGCTTCCAATCCTACACCCATTATGAGTTCTTTAACAGTCTTATATGCTTCTATAAGTTCCTCTTTCATAAGTTCGCTCATCAGTTTCTCTTGCTTGCAACCAAGGACTCAACTGCTACTCCTCACATTTCAGCTTTTAGAGGCCTATTGCTTCATATCAGCATACTCTCATAATCACCTGGCTTTGTTTCCAAGTAAAAGGATTAGTTTTAGGAGCCACTTAATCATCACTTTTAGAGCTGTATAAAATTTTTGGCTAAGTACGTAAATTATTTTCTCAAATTATCAGATATCCTGTAAGAAAGCATTTTGAATGTTTTTATAAAAGTATTCATGTTTCTATAAATTGAAAGACAATACAGGTTTTGATTAGATGTCACTAGATTAAAAAAAAGACAAATTTCATTCAACAAATAGAAGGTGAAACAGCTTTGCTTAGCTAATAACATTCATTCCCAGAGCTCTTTGTGTGTTACAATGAATACATAAATAACAATACAACTTTCAATTTACAGAAAGCCTAATCTTTGGTTTGTGAATGTGGAAGAATGAAGGAACGTAGACCAAACAGCAGATATAGGTAACACATATAGTATTGAAGGAGTTGTAGAAATAGTAGTGTTAGATTAATGATTCTTTAAACCCAGTGTTCAAGGGAATGTAAAAGGGACATTCCAGAGGACCAGAAGAAAACTGTGTCCATGATGCTCCCATGGTGCTCTCCTGATCTTTCTGGTCCTATTTTGCTCTCAATCTGTCTCACATCAGTCTGGATCTTGTCTATGCCCAGACCTTCAATAGAGTTTAGCAATGATGTTCATTCAGCTCATCTTAGGATTAGCAAAAAAACAAAATGCTGAAAACAAATGTTCCCTGTCAGTTGGGGCTATGTTGAAATGGTAGAACCACTCCATCCCTAAGGGATCTTGTAGAAGCATACTAGTCCTTGATGTAAAGCAACTTTCCTGCTGCAGTTGTGGCCCTGGTGGCTTCTCTAGAATGGATCTTTCCTCCAACGTGTTGGACTAACCAAGAAAAGAGAGCTACAGAGACCATATGACAATGCAGTGCTGTATTCTTGTATATTTGGTATTTGAGTATAATTCTTAATGTCCACCAAATGCCTTAGCAGTAAAAAATAAGCACTTTGAACTAACATGTAATAGTACAAGCTATCATTTTTGGTCATCATTGTACTAAGTACTAGCTATTATACCAGACAATAGCAATACAATAAAAGGCAAAAAAAAAAGAAGAAAGAAAAGAAATAGAGTATGCAGCCGGGCGCGGTGGCTCAAGCCTGTAATCCCAGCACTTTGGGAGGCCGAGGCAGGTGGATCACGAGGTCAGGAGATCGAGACTGTCCTGGCTAAAACGGTGAAACCCCGTCTCTACTAAAAATACAACAAATTAGCCGGGCGTGGTGGCTGGCGCCTGTAGTCCCAGCTACTCGGGAGGCTGAGGCAGGAGAATGGCATGAACCCGGGAGGCGGAGCTTGCAGTGAGCCGAGATCGCGCCACTACACTCCAGCCTGGGCCACAGGTGAGACTCCGTCTCAAAAAAAACAAAAAACAAAAGAAATAGTCTATGCAAACAAGCTGTTTGTATTCTACAAGAATACAAATATTATTCTTTGTATTGACAAATATTAACTAAATAATCACTTAACCATAAAATTACAACTCTGGCATTTAATATAATAGAGAGATATGTAGTGTTAAAAGGGTCTATGAGATATTTGAGCTGATATTTGTAGGATTAGCAAAGTTAACAAGAATGAAATGAGAAAAATATAGTGTTTAGGCTGGGGAAGTCCAAAGGCCTTGAGGCAGGAGGAAGCATAGACAGAGTAAGGCTTGTAGAAGGCCAGTGCAGGGGAATACAGAAGGTGCTGGAAAATATGCTGCCCAAAGAAGATGGAGAGCTGGATGGAAGCCATGCCGTACTGGCACTAAGCTGAGTGACTAATGAGACTGGCATTTTATGGAACCACAAACAAAAGCTTCTCAGTATTGTAAGGTGCCACCCAAGGGGTTGCATGGGGCAGCCACATTAGCATCTGCCATCTGGGCAGAGCAAAGTGCGTGAGACGAAACATGGACATTAGTCACTCAGCTTAGTGCCATTATTGAACTGGCAAGGCTCACACCTGCCCCTGGTAGGGCTCTGTCATCTTTAATCCATTCAAAGTGGATTAAAGAAGTTTCAACATGTGGTCTCTGGGAAAGATGGTTGCCCTGAGTTAAAGAAAAGATAGGAAAGGGAAAGAAGAGAAAGAGAGAGAAAAGCATAGCCTATGGTGAGGTAGGGAAGGCGAGTAGCTCAGGGAGGCCAGAGAAAGACCCACCCATTGTAGCAACACTGAATCAGAAGTTCAGGCGGTCACTTGTCAGTTGTGAAGGGATCTTTTCCAGGGGTTCTGTCAGCTCTCAAGGTTCCCGCTTTGGGGAGGAAAAAGCTCCCCATGTCCCATGATCCTGTACACACCTAGTCCTTTCACCCATACATAGCCACCAGCAAATAGTGCAAGGCAGATTAATCCACAGAGAATAGTGTTTAGCATCCCATAGGGCCAAAACCATTTTTAACAAAGAGGGACTTTACTGAGAGGGGCCTCTAAGTCCCTACATTTTAGGAAGGACTCTAACCTTCCTATGCTGGGCCTCAAACCCAAGTTTGGTCAAACGTCCTTGCCTTTTATTCACGGCTGTAACCCTAGCACATTGGCAGGCCAAGGCAGGTGGATCACCTGAGGTCAGGAGTTCCACCAGCCTGACCAAACTGGAGAAGCCCTGTCTCTACTAAAAAATACAAAAATTAGCTGGGTGTGGTAGCACACGCCTGTAATCCCAGCTACTCGGGAGGCTGAAGCATGAGAATCGCTTGAACCCAGGAGGCAGAAGTTGCACAGCCTGGATGACAAGAGTGAAACTCTGTCTCAAAATATATGTAAATAAATAAATAATTAAATAATTTTAAAAAGCAGGGGAACTTTAACCTTCTTTGTCTTAGGAGAGACTCTCCTAAGTTGGGCCTCTAACTGAATCCCATCCTTTACTGGGGTAAAATGTACCCGACCACTTGCTCAAAGTTGGTGCTGCAATCTATTTCCTTTGGCTCGGGGGTCTTCTCAGTATAGTCCCTTCATGATCACCAGGAAGATGTTACCAGAAAAGGGTCCTGATCCAGACCCCAAGAGAGGGTTCTTGGATCTCACACAAGAAAGAATTCGGGGCCAGTCCACTGAGTAGAGCGAAAGCAAGTTCATCAAGAAAGTGAAGAAATAAAGAATGGCTACTCCATAAGCAGAGCAGCCTTTTCTCCTAAATCTTGACAAGAAATATATTTCTTTCTAATATTTGACAGTTACAACTCTCATGTGTTTTTTTCTTTAAACTTAACCATTTAAGGGGAATGTGATATCCCCCAAAAAAGTGGAAAATATACAAATGCCCTTCATGGCCTTGTTTATTAGATTTGCCAAAAAAAAATTCACTGTATCTGTAAGCAAAAGACAGTATTTCTATTTTTACTTTTTGGGTAAAAAAGTACTTAATTTATATATAGTTCCTAGGTTTCTATATATTTGAAAACATGATTACCATTTTGTTTTTTTTTGTTTGTTTGTTTTTTGTTTTTTGTTTTTTGTTTTTATTTTTAGAAATTTTATTTATTTATTTTTTTAATTAATTAATTTATTTATTTATTTCTTTTTATTATACTTTAAGTCTAGGGTACATGTGCATAACGTGCAGGTTTGTTACATATGTATACATGTGCCATGTTGGTGTGCTGCACCCATCACCCATCAACTCGTCAGCACCCATCAATTCATCATTTATATCACGTATAACTCCCCAATGCAATCCCTCCCCCCTCCCCCCTCCCCATGATAGGCCCCAGTGTGTGATGTTCCCCTTCCCGAGTCCAAGTGAGCTCATTGTTCAGTTCCCACCTATGTGTGAGAACATGCGGTGTTTGGTTTTCTCTTCTTGTGATAGTTTGCTAAGAATGATGGTTTCCAGCTGCATCCATGTCCCTACAAAGGATGCAAACTCATCCTTTTTTATGGCTGCATAGTATTCCATGGTGTATATGTGCCACATTTTCTTAATCCAGTCTGTCACTGATGGACATTTGGGTTGATTCCAAGTCTTTGCTATTGTGAATAGTGCCGCAATAAACATACGTGTGCATGTGTCTTTGTCTGACAGCTTTGAAGAGAGCAGGGGATCTCCCAACACGGAGGTTGAGATCTGAGAACTACAATATTTTCAACATGATTCTCATATCATGCACAAAGCTTG